>NW_015161544.1:73789-94360 GCF_001447785.1 Gekko japonicus
GGGGCTGGCCCGAAGGAGCCCCTTTCATCTGCTAACTGACACGTGCTCCACAGGTTTGGCTTTTAGGGAACGCAGCCACTTTTGGGGAGGGGAGGGGAGGGCTCGGAAGTCAGCCGGAACACTTAGGGCGGGGCGGGGCTGGCCCGAAGGAGCCCCTTTCATCTGCTAACTGACACGTGCTCCACAGGTTTGGCTTTTAGGGAACGCAGCCACTTTTGGGGAGGGGAGGGGAGGGCTCGGAAGTCAGCCGGAACACTTTTCAGCCCAAAAATAGCCCTGGAGAAGGGGAGGAGTCGCGCTGCATAGGCAGCGCAATTTTAGAGAGAATTCACTTGGTGGCGGGGCTTGCCGCCACCGCAATTTTGTTCGCTCCTGGGCTGCCGGTGCCAAAAGACCCCTGCCCCGGGGGAGGCTGAGCACCTTCCTCAAAATTTCGGTGGGGGCTGAGGCCCCGCCGCCCCCACGAAGATTACGCCTATGAGTGGCTTCCTAGCCAGAAAAAAACCTCTTCCCGTTTTTTTGCTTTGAATTACATTGCTATTTTTTTTGGGGGGGGGGGTAGTTTGATTCTGATCATACTTTGAATTTCTTACCATTGCCCAAGGACTCAAAACTGATTAATGTGTATGGTAATGCCCTGTCAACTTAACTACGGAAAACAACTGAGCAATTTGGTAGAGCTTTGCCAGCACTGATTAGATGGAAGCCATGCATTATGAACTTTTCTCAAGCAAAGTTTAACAAAGAGTAAAGAATACCCCCCCAGGAGTCTTGCTCAGTTTGGAAGAAAGAAAAGGAACATCTTCTCAGCTGTTGCCCTAGACTGTAGAACTACCTCCTAATTGAGAATGGCCACTTCCTATAGGACCTTCTGGATGGGTTTGAAATCCTGCCTCTTCCAGAGGGCCTTTAAGTTAAACCAACAGGACAGGGTATGAAGGGATAGTGGCATTGCTGGATTCTTGCATTTTATTGACTTGTATTATATACACCAGTGTGGTGTAGTGGTTAAGTGCGCGGACTCTAATCTGGGAGAACCGGGTTTGATTCTCCACTCCTCCACTTGCACCTGGCTGGATGACCTTGGGCAAGCCGTAGTTCTGATAAGAGCTGTTCTTGAAAAAGAGCAGTTTCTGTCAAGAGCTCTCTCAGCCCCACCTACCTCACAGGCAGTGTTCCCTCTAAGCTGAGTTAGTGTGAGCTAGCTCACAGTTTTTTAGCCTCTGGCTCACACATTTTTGTCTCGGCTCAGGAAGGAGGGCTCCAGAGCAAACTAATTTCTGCAGGCGCCAAATCGCTAGGTCTCCACTTTAATGCCAGCAGCTCACCAAGTAGGATTTTTGCTCACAAGACTCCACAGCTTGGAGGGAGCATTGCTCACAGGGTGTCTGTTGTGGGGAGGGGAAGGGAAAGGAGTTTGTAAGCCACTCTGAGACACCTTCGGGTAGTGAAGGGCGGGGTATAAATCCAATCTCTTCTTCTCTTCTTCTTCTACATTATTAATTGTGATGCTGCTTATCCACTTACACAGAGTGCCTACCACTGTGCACTGTCTACACCTCTCTGTCTCAGGTTCAGGGTTATCAGTAGGTCAGGACATCAAGTTGCCACCCTTCTCATCTCTTTTAAAATACAGAGAGATCCATGACTATTTCACATCACAGGTCCTCTCTCTCTCTCTTACAGAGACATCAGCAGACAGAGTTATTGGGGTTGAGGTTCACATACTGTTCCATTCACATGCTACTACCATTTATTCATATATAGACTGAGATATTATTTTGTGGCTGTGTGTGTTTCTTTCCCTTTTAACTTTTATTTCTGGTATGAACATAGCACTGAAGAAAGTAAGGTAGAAGTTACAACATTTTACTTCCATTGAACTTTTGAACTACGGTCTTATTTCCACAACTCATAGGCGTAATCTTCGTGGGGGCGGCGGGGCCTCAGCCCCCACCGAAATTTTGAGGAAGGTGCTCAGCCTCCCCCGGGGCAGGGGTCTTTTGGCACCGGCAGCCCAGGAGCGAACAAAATTGCGGTGGCGGCAAGCCCCGCCACCAAGTGAATTCTCTCTAAAATTGCGCTGCCTATGCAGCGCGACTCCTCCCCTTCTCCAGGGCTATTTTTGGGCTGAAAAGTGTTCCGGCTGACTTCCGAGCCCTCCCCTCCCCTCCCCAAAAGTGGCTGCGTTCCCTAAAAGCCAAACCTGTGGAGCACGTGTCAGTTAGCAGATGAAAGGGGCTCCTTCGGGCCAGCCCCGCCCCGCCCCGCCCACCCACCCTTCCCCAGGAGGCAAAAAGTTCCAGCCGCTGGGCAACAAGTTTGGCGGTGAAGACTGCCCTGCAGCTGGCCGAGAGCGAACCCTTTCCCTGCTGCGCCTCCGGAGGGGGGGGAGCAGCTGGGCTCCCCAGAGAGCTCCCGCCTTGACTCTTGCTGCTGCTTCCCCGTCTCCTCGTCGGCTGGTGCCAGAGAGCAAAGGCTCTTCTCCTCCGTCTTCCCTGGAAAGGGTTAGAGCGAGTGAGCTGCTTGAGGTCCCCAGGGTTGTTTAAAAAAAAAAAAGTATGAGGGAGGGAGGGAAGTCAGGGCTTGCTTCCTGGAAGCCCTAAGCTCCACCCCCAGCTCCCAGAAGTCCTCAGTTGGGGCTGGTGGAGCTGCAAGCTGCACAGGGTTTTAGTTCATTCAGAGTTCCCGCGCAGAAAGGTAAGGAGCTGGCCCAGCGAGGGTGGGAAGGGTAGAGGGTGCCCAGGCTGGCTGTGGCTTTTGTAGCCGGAGGAGAGCTTGCCCCTGGGCTATGGAGGCTGCAGCCGGTCTCTGGGGATTGCATTGAGCAGCCACGTGCCATTGTTATTGTTTCCTCAGCTTGGGAAGGTGGGGAGGGAGAGAGCCGCTTCCCTGCAAGATCGCTAGCTTGGGGAGGCTGGACGCCTGGAGCAGCTCTTGTTGTTTTCCCCCCTTCCTTCTGCAAAGCTTGCCTTGAGCAGCCACGTGGAGAGAGGGGAAGGGGGAGGGGGAGAGCAGGCTTCCCTGCAGGATCCCCGGCTTGGGGAGGCTGGGTGCCTTGTGCAGCCCTTGTTATTCCCCCCCCCTCCTGCAAAGCTTGCTTTGTGCAGCCACATGGGGTGGTGGTGGGTGGGGAGGGGGTGACCCAATACATATTGGGAAACTCCTGGAGTGTTGGGGATGGAGCCTGGGGAGGACTGGGGCCTCAGTGGGGCACAATGCCATAGAGTCCACCCTCCAGAACATCCATTTTCTTCAGGAAAACTGATCTCTGTAGACTGGAAATGAGCTGTAATTCCAGGGGATCCCCAGGTCCCACCTGGAGGCTGGCAACCCTAGCTCCAGTGCTGAAATTTGAAGCTCTGGATCTGATGTGTAAGTTGGCACATTTGCCAAATTACCCTGCTTAATATAGGAGGCACAACAGCCAGGTGCAGGAGGGGAGGGTGTAATTCTGCCAAAAATAAGGGTGTTTGGGTTTCTCTGTGAATTTGAGGACAGGAACTGGCAGTGAAGTGAGATTGGAAAAGAGTGTGTGGCTTTCTGATAACCCTTGTGCTACAGTAATAATTATGCAACAATACAGTTTGTTAGTCTTAAAGGTGCTACAGAGCTTTTTACTATAAGAGAGCCAATTGAGCTGTGGGTCCATCTCATGCTACTGACAGTAGTTACACATTAGGCCTTGCCCAAATGGTTCTGGGCATTAAAGTGCACTTGCCCTGTGGTGATGGAAAGTGCTAGCAAGTCATAGCCAACTCATGATAACCTTGTAAGGTTTTCAAGGCAAAAGACATTCAAGGATGATTTGCCATTGCCCGACTCTGCATCATGTCCCTGGTATTCCTTGAAGTTCTCCCATCCAAATACTAGTCAGAGCTGACCCTGCTTAGCTTCAGAAATGTGATGAGGTCAGGCTAACCTGAGCCATCTGGGTCCATGGCATGGTGCTGTGTGGGTGCTTCCCAGGCAATCATCTTCAACCTATTCTTGGGAGCCACAATGATTAGGAAAGAGCCATGTGATAGAAGTGTAATAATAATTTACTCATAGTTGCAAGAGCCCCTTCCTCAAGCCTTGCTGCTTGTCCCAACTCTCTAAAGTCAGAGCAGTTTGGCCAGTGGCAACCCTCTGCCTGTCCAGGAAGTTCAATTAAATACCACTAAAGGTTTTGTCTCCACTGCTACATCACTTAATGCATCACAATATAGGTTCATGTTCATGCTATAATTTATGATGCTTTAGTTTGGGAAGATCTGTTTTCTTAGTCACATCAGTTGGTGCTATTTCCCCCCTGTAAATTCCTCTTCCATCCCAACGGACTCTGCTGCTCACATGTTGTCTGTCAGTCCCCTCTTTATCCCACCCTTCCTCCAGTCTCCCTTCCCTTATATTGACCTCACGACAATGGCAATATCACCCAGCCTGATGAAGGGAGCTTTGACTCTTGGAAGCTTATTCCCTGAAACTCTTGTTGGTCTTTAATCTGCTACTGGACTCAAATCTAACTGTCCCAGTATCACCGAGTAAGCACCATGCAAAATATAAATCTGAACACGGGTCTCCTCAATCCACACTGGTCTTCATGCCATTGGTCCATCTACTTCAGCATGGTCTGCTCTGATGCAGATGAGCTCAGAGACTCAAACAGAGAAAGATCCTTTCCCGCACCTGTTCTCTTAGACCTCCTAGGTTTAAACTTTTATCCTTTGGCACACAAAGCATGGTCTTTCTACCATCAGTCCATCAGTGTCATCATTGTCTACTCAGACTGGCAGTGGTTCTCCAGGGTTTTATGTAGAGGATTTTGCCCATACCGTGCTTTTTTTCTGAGTCGTTGGGGTCTGGCTAGAAGAGAAGAGATTGGATTTATACCTCACCCTTCACTACCTGAAGGAGTCTCAGAGCGGCTTACATACTCCTTTCCCTTCCCCTCCCCACAACAGACACCCTGTGAGGTAGGTGGGGCTGAGAGAGCTCTTGACAGAAACTGCTCTTTTTCAAGAACAGCTGTTATCAGAGCTATGGCTTGCCCAAGGTCATCCAGCCAGGTGCAAGTGGAGGAGTGGGGAATCAAACCCGGTTCTCCCAAATTAGAGTCCGTGCACTTAACCACTACACCAAACTGGCTAGGGTGGCTCCCAAGGGTTCCCAGGCCCTCCTAAATTTCTGGAGAGCCCCTTCCTAAATCCTACATGGCTCGCCTCCATAAATAGTGACAATGGCCTGTGATGTCACTGGCTCCTCCCTATGATGTCACTGGGCCTCGGTTCTTTTAAGGACCTAGCACAGCAATGCCTCTGGCCCAGCCCCAGCCCCCCCCGGGAAATTGGAAAGTCTACGCCCTTGCCACAACTGGGATTCTTTGTTACAAACTGATGATTTTCAGCCAGCTCTAAGCAGCACTTCTGCAGTTTCTGACTCCCTTCCACCCTCTGAGCTGGTCGGCGATTGAGGGCGGGGCCCACTTTGCTCTTCTGGAAGGGGGAGGAGGAGGCAGCACCCAGGTGATGTTTTGTGTTATGCCATAGAGGCGATGTGGAACTGGCTTGAACTTAAGCACCCTGGTTAGGCCCCTACCCACAAGATTCACAACTTTGGGGTTGGCGCTCCAGGGCAGATACCAGTTTGCTGTGCTGGCTGGGCATGAGTCAGGGTGATAGTTCGTGCCCAGGACAGGTGTCTCACCCAAAGGAAGTCAAGAAGGTGGTCCCAGGGTGACCCCTGCCTTAGCCTATTCCACACTCATGTTTTTTTCCCCTTGCTGCACAGGATGTAAATAGTTAATAAAGTGCCCCTTGTTAAACCCAAGACAGTGTCTGTCTCTTTCTTCCAATGGGGGTGGGGCAGACATACTCTTTCCCCTCTCAACTCCCTAGCTGCGAACTCCCAACCAACAACTGAACTGCTGTTTTTCAACTGTCTTCCCCCAACGTTCTGTCAGCTCTCGTTGGTCACTCTAAGGAAGAGGTGGAACCTACCCTGTCCATCACTTTGCTTTTTAAGGTGTTAATTTCTATTTATTTTATCAGTTCTTACTTAACTGATTTTTAATTGTATTTTGTTAATTTTATTGCATTTATTGTATTGTATTTTATACTAATGTTTTATTATTTTATTAATTATTATTGAGTTTCTATTATGTAATTATATTTTATTTTATTGTAAACTGCTTTAAGAACTTTTAGATGAAAGTCAGAGGTGACTCAGTAGTATATAAAAATGTTTCTTATTTTGTGGTCTGCAGTACACAGGAAGAGACCTATGATGAGATGATTTTCGCCTGCCCTCGTCCTCCTTCTTGCCATTGGTTGTGATTCACCCCACTTCTACCACTTGCCAATTCTTGCTTGCCTTCTCCTCCTGCTGGCTACCACATTTTTGGTCCAATTTTAGGTCACAAATACAACCTGAAGTGCCACCCAGACTCCAGTGGAGGTGTTTTTAGTTATATCTATGCATTCACAGATAATCACAGTTGCTTCCAATAGTATGTTTAGCACACTTCTAGTATTTGGTTGACTGTAAAGTACTTCAGGAAACTCAGAAGTGTGTAACTTGTTTTAGGAGAATATTCCACACCAGGGGTCCCTAACATTTTTCAGCCTGCAAGCACCTTTGGAATCTGACACAGGGTGGTGGGCACAAGCACAAAATTTCTGTCACATGCGATGGTGCCAACCACAAAATGGCTGTCAACCACAAAATGTCAGATAGTGAGGTTATGCATAACTCTGATAGTATGTCTTCAGCTCTTTTTAACAGGATGCATTTTAAAATTAAAATATTGCCTAAAATATTTTCTTGCATACAAACTGTTGTATTCCGACAGAAACTGCGAATGTGGTCGAGCCAAGCACGTGGTCTCCCGAACAACCAGAGCTTCGCTCCCAGAAACAATAGGGACAGAGGATCCTAGAAACAGCCTATCAGCTAATCTGGATCCTCAAAGGAACCTATCTAAGGGAGGTTAATGTAAATAAGCCAATCACGGGTGTGTGTGGGTGTGGTTCTGTGTGCGCATTTAAGCAGCCCGCGGGCTTGCCCTTGAATCTCAAGTTCTTGAACTCACTAATTAAAGTATGAGCTGAAATAACTCAACGATGCGTCAGTCTCAGTATTTTATACAAACGAAATAAGTGTATATACTGGGTAGCTAAGGAACAATAATCTGACAGTATCTGTTTTCATTTTGCAGGCATCTAACACACTTATGCAACAGGAAGAGGGGATTTCCCCCCTTCTTGGCTATCCGTTTACATGAGCCCTTCTGTCATGAACCCAACCATTTTGAACCCCAACCGTAACTTTTAGCAATGACAGTGCTAAGGGCTGGTGAGAGATCCCTGTACATATGTACAGTAAAAGACAGATTCTGGCCAGATTTTGATAGGAACAGAAATGCTTGTTGAAAAGTGAACAAAATTTGATGTTATTGTCAACTTCCACATGAATTATAAAGATATATTAAACCTGGGATGCTCTGAGGACTTAAATAGAAATTCCATTTAGGTGCATTATGTGTTTTAGCCCTGCATCCCAGTTGTGTTTAGTCAGAATAAGTCCCACTGCTTTTTGCACCTGGCACTGCCCAATTTCCAAAAGCACTTGGTGGGAACCAGGAAAGGTGCTGATAGGCACCGTAGCACCCACAGGCACTGTACTGAGGACCCCTGCTCAGTGATTCAAAGAACACACATATATATCTGGTTAGGAATTCATCTTCTCCCAGAAATTGCCCTTACAAGAGGAAGAAGGAGTTTAGAAATATTTGTCATTTGTCAAGTAATGTCAAGCCATAAAAAATAATGGTTGATAGACTTTGAGAATTTGAATGATTCAGGGCAGAAAAGAGGGCTTTCCCCCTCCCCTTCTCAACATTGTATGGAAGAGCTTGCAGAAGATATGTGTCTCACCTACAGGGTCTTTAGACATGTCAGTTCCCCCTCTCTCCTTCTTCTCCTCTTCACCCCCTCTTTAACTCACATCAACTGCCCTCAACATTCTGTGCCTTCGAGAGGACAATGAGCATATCCATTTGCTGTTGTGGACTAGTTTGTGTGTGTTGCTAGCTGTGTATTATACTCTTATCCTATCCTTCACTCTTATATCCCGGTTCCCAAAGGTCTCCCCAGCTTCTGGAATGTAGAGATATCCACTGAAGATGTTAGTGGGATATCTCCCCATTTCAATGATGAAAGGCTGCCTAGCTCAAAAGCAGCATGTACCTGTCAGGGGCACTGTTGAGCTTGGGCTGTGCTGCTTCTGCCTTGCATTCAGCTGCAAGAAAGTGGTGCAATCTAAGCTCAGTGAAGGGCACCTAAGTCATGTAACTTCTGAGTCCAGCTGCCACTAATCATTTTCAGTGCCGCCCAGGAGAAACAAACCTAGATTTTGTGCAACAGATGAGTCATAGTTCAATATTTGTTGCACAGAAAAAGGGATCACATGAAGGCCTTAATTAACTGGTTGCTGTCAAATTCTCAAATGTAAGCATGCTGGAATATGGAATTATTTTAAATCTTAGTTTTAGAACCTGTTCCTCTAGTATTACAATGAAAACATAGGCAGTGTTGAACCTGTTGCTCCAGTAATGCGATTTCTTAATATACTACATAAAAGTTTGATTGAGAAATGAATAATTAAGTAGAGGTGGTTTTTAAAACAATGTGTTAGACCTTTACAAGACATTATACAAATTGTATCACTGTTGACCACTTTATACTAGCTCAGGCTGTAGTCTGTGACATTGAAAAAAATCTGTGTTTTTTTTGTCATGCAACTCCATATTTTTCCTACAGCAACAAACTTACATTTATCTACATATCTAATTCCTAACTGTGCCCTCTATGTGTGGGTGCTTATTTTGGCAGATAGGGGCACATGGAGAGTAGAGAGATTTTTCTGCACACTTGGGTGACCCTCTAGGTTTGCAGAAAAATCTGAAAACTTAAAAAAAAAATACATTGGAGGGTTTAAATTCCCTCCAAAGTAAAATGTGCTATCTATGCATGTGCAGGCAATGCAACTTACCATTGAGGGCCAGGCTGCTGCTGCTCCTGTGGAATGGATCTGGGCCAAGCAGCAAGGGCGAGGAACACTGGGAGCCACTCTGGGCCCAAGCAGCGATTTGAGGGAGTTCTGTGTGTGTGCGAGAGAGGGGGGGGAGCCTTGGCTTTGAAACTCTGGTGAAAAGCACTGATTTGAGGGAGTTCGCTGTGCATGTGTGTTGAGAGAGAGAGACAGACAAAAGGGAGCCTTGGTTTTGAAACTCTTGACGAGAAGCAGGAAGAAGATTCAGCCTCTATTTTGTGTGATGGGGGCAGGGGGTGCTGGGCCCTGTTGTATGGAAGTGAGTGTGTGAGGCAGGCAGAGGCAAGAGGGGGTTCCAGCTTTGTTGGGACTTCCCCTCAGTCCCAACCACTTGGGGCAGCTCCCTCCCCCCACTCCTTTCCCCTCTTTCTCCTCCCTCTCTCCTGGCCCACTTATTTATTTATTTATTTATTTATTTATTTCATTAGATTTTTACCCCACCCTCCCAGCAAAGCTGGCTCAGGGCGGCTTACAGCAACATAAAATGAGACACTTACACATTGACCTTGCAATTTCTTTATATGGCTCTCCTTTTCTTAATTAGTTATGTATTTTATTATAGAACACCCTGATGAAGGATGAACATAGAAATGTCGACTTATTTAGTAGTTCTCCATTGTTTAGACATTGTAGCACATACCAGTTCTCTATTGGTTACATTTTGTACTTTTTTATTGTAGCTACTTTGTATAGATTATTCTCTATTACATGTTCTTCAGCTTTTTGGCAAGTTGTAATTGGCGAGTCTGTTAACTACATTTGTTTTTGCCTTCTGTTACCATTTTATTATACAATAGTGTAGCGAACATCATTGAATCCACTCCCACCTTTGCCATGGAGAAGGCATCCCAGCTGCTCACAGGTCTCCGGCCTCCTGCCAGAAACCACATGCCCCACCACCTCCAAGCACCGCTGGGCCTGCCCCAGCCTCAGGCAGCCCCAGGGCTTCAAGACATGGGTGACATCTTGCAGCAGATCATGGCCATCACCGACCATAACCTGAACAAAGTGCAGGTCAGGTGAAGGCTTGTGAGGGGAGATGGGGTGTGGGACTTTTAGGGGGTGCATGTGGGTGTTTCTGTCATATAGGGAGGAAACATTTGCACTCCGTTTGTTTGGCTTCTTTGATGGGGGACCTGCCTCTGGCTTGCGAGGGTGGAGGAACCAGCACCTCTGGGTATTATATCTGTGCTGTTTGAATCAGAGAGGGGCTCAAGCTTTGAATGTCCAGGGTTTTCTTGGGGGGGGGGAATTAGAATATACAGAGTGCTGAGCAATTGGGAGTGATTAGATGTAGGCCCCAGCATGTGTGCATTAGAACTCTGAGGTGAGGGGGGATGGTTTTGTCCTGGGATCCAGCTATATAGCCATAGACAAAAAGTTTTTGGAGTATTGGGGCTTTTAGGGCATTAAAGGTCACTAGCACTGTTCTACACATTACACTAAGGCAGACTCAGATCTGCCTCTATGATAGCCTGTCCCGCCTTCCTGAGGAGTATACCTGCATGTTACAGGTGTTTGTAAACATGTGGGGGGGGGCTGTCATACTCAAACTCTGATGCAGATGTACACTTAAAATGTCTTACACCTAAGAAGTATTGTACTGGGTTCATGACACTGGAAAGGTCTCCTGCATATTATCTCAACAAGCCTTCAACCATTCTTATACAAAGGCCAGTATTATTGCCCCCCTCCTGCCAACCTAGCAGTTCGAAAGCAAGAAATTGCAAGTAGATAAATAGGTACCACTTCAGTGGGAAGGTAACAGCGTTCCATGAGCCTTGGTGTTTAGTCATGCCGGCCACATGACCACGGAAATGTCTTCAGACAGCACTGGCTCCTCGGCTTTGAAATGGAGATGAGCACCGCAACCCTAGAGTTGGATTCGACTGGCTTTCGAGCAAGGGAACCTTTACCTTTACCTTTATTATTGCCCCCACATTGCAGCTGAAATGAGAGAGAGAGAGAGAGAGAGAGAGAGAGAGTTGCCTGAGACTACCTCAGAATTAGTGGCTGAAGCAAGATTCACACCAAGGACTTCCACGTCTCACTGCTGACACTCCATACTGAGAATCTGCTGTGTGCGTGCATGTGTATGTGGAGTCTGTTTTTCACAAGACCAACCCAATCAAATGACAAATGAGAAACATTTACATCTAATGTGGTATGGAAAGAAATACTTCAATTAAAAGCAACAATAACAAATATTACAAACAAGAGAAGAATACAGAAATAAAAAGAGCTGTGGCATTTAGAATCACCACATACAGAAACACACAAAACCAACAAGGAAACAAAATAAAAGGATTAATGCTTTGCATACATTTTGTGTACTGTATTGAGTGGGTCTCATCACAAGGAGTATATACATTTAGTAACTACTAATACTAAACTGCAGTTTTAAAAAAATGCAATTACAACTTAAACTACAACACGTTCCACAACATTTTGTTTTGGGTCCCCTCTTGTACTATCTAAAACCAACAGATTCATGCTGTATTTTATATTTTTATATTTCTTCAGAAAGAAGATTGTTTTAATTACTAATGAAAGCTGGTATGATAGATATTTGCTGTGAGCTGGGCTCTGAATGGCTCACACGAGAATCTTTGGAGCTTTATAGAATGGCTCACACGAGAATCTTTGGAGCTTTATAGATGCTGTGACATTCCATGAATTGAACATATTCAGTAAAAAGAAATATGTCACAAAGAATAATTTCAGGCACTGCAGTGAATAAATGCTACAGTGTCCAAGAGATAATTATTCTAACATGAACATGAGACAAGCCAAAGACATTTCTAGAGGGTACAGATAGATGTTTATACACTGAAATTATCCTGGAAGGTCAGGTAAGCTGTCTATGAGGAAGAAATCTCTGTCTGCCTGGTCTCTATCTTAACCTTCTTGATTGGCCAAATTGATCCATATAGACTCACTGGGTCAGATCAGCTCTTTGCCACTCCCACATGATATGGTTTTTAGGGCCATAGTAATGACACTTCTTTAACTGACAGATATAAAAGGAAACCTCAGGATGCAACCTAGAACTCGGATCTTGTCTGTAGGCACTCTTGACAGTTGGCTGGAAATCTGGTACCACGCGGAAGGCTCTCAGCACTTCTCAGAATAGATACTTCTACTTACAGACATGCAATTGCACTTGGGCACCTCTATGGGCCATGCTAAACTAAACAAATTAATTTTGTATTTAAGTCTGAGACTTTATACGTGCTAGAACAAATGAATGATTAATCATTTCAGATGAATAAATAATCATAGAAAATATAAAAGGTAAAATGTGTCTTTCTACTGGCAAATATTTTTCACGGACAGGGGAAAATACTGTTTTTTCTGTATACATATAAATACGCATACAGATTATCCCAGAATTAATGTATTTCTTAAAGTATACATCTTTCTTTCTTTAAAAGGTTACTAACGGTTCAGGAAGCCTGATTTATTTTACTAAATTTAAACATTCAGTGAGGAAATACAGTTAATTCAAGGGCTAAATCCCCTCTCCCCAGCATGGCCCTGATTCATATCGGTGCTGTACATTATAACCTCTATATTATAACCTCTATAACATTATAACCTCTATAACCGTCTGTGCTAGGAATGCCAGCCTCCAGGTGGGGCATGGGGACCCCCTGGTATTATAGTTCATCTCCAAACTACAGAGATCAGTTCCCCTGGAGAAAATGGGTGTTTTGGAGAGTGGACTCTATGGCATTGTATTCCACTGAGGTCCCTGAACTCCCCAAGCTTCATCCCCAAAGCTCTAGAAGTTTCTCAAGCTGGATCTGGCAACCCTAACCCCCCTCCCATTCCCCACCAGTGGGCGGGGGGGGGATCTGGTAACCCTATTCTGTGCTTATTTAATGTTTCCAGGAAGATCATACTACACTAAAGATTTAGATATACACTCAGAACTATTTTTCAGGAATTCTCCCTTTCATTATCAAACAATGTTCAAATGTTGTAAAGCATCTCATTGCAAAGGGGTAGCCATGTTAGTCTATCATAGCAAAATAAAACAAATGTCCACTAGCACCTTAAAGACTATAATATTTATTTCAACATGAGCTTTCAAGAGTCACAACTCACTTTAAGGTACTTTTTTGTGTGCGAAGTACAGTGACACTAAATATCATGCACTCTAAGTTTGATGAACACATCAAGAGTCACACAGAATACAGACAGCTGAGGTATAGGGAAAGTGGAAAAGAGGTGAATGGGAACTAAGACTGTATAATAAAGCTGTCTCATAAATTTGTGTTGGAGAGAATACCTGAGGGGAGGAAATTGAGGTTCTGATGAAAAGCATGAATGAGCATTTAAGAATACGCCCTCAACCCTAGGAAGAAAATCCACAGTGGGTTTCTAAAAACTTCAGTTGAAATCCCCATGCTTTCAATTAAGTCAATGCCAGAAGGGGCTCTAGAGGCTGGATTTCTGTTGACAACAATATTCATCTGAAGAAAAATATCCTGGTTTATAACAGCTGGGGAATAGCAGATTTAAAGAGATAGACTGAACTGCTTTCAAAATGATTGATAGTTTTAAAGGAACTACGATATTCAATAAAAATATGTGTTTATCGACCATTTCTAAACGTTAATTGGCAGCTCCAAAATCTTAGTTCTGGTTTAATGCTGATTTGTGCTATCTTTCTTACTAATATCCAGTATCTTGATGGATAGATTTTATTTGTATTTTCTTCATTAAAAACAAAAAAACTACTTTTGCTACAAGAGTTTCCCCCCATTTTTGCACGCCCTTATTCTTCAGGCATATTACAATTCACTTTCTCTTTAGTGACTCATGCAAGCTCTTGAAAGAGGTCCTGGCGTGATCCCTCCATACGTGAAGGTGATATTTTGAGGGAAATTTAGCTTTCTTTTCAGTAAAAGAAATTTTCCTGTGAGGACTAAAATTAAAAACAAGTTTCAGTTCCCTTTTACTTTCATGTCAGTGTTAAATGACAAAATATCATACTGGAAGAGTCTTGAAAAATACACATTTCTTCCTGATGCAATACAAATAGTTTTAGCTGCTTTGGATAATTATATATTTCAGGTTCTGAAGGTCACAAAATCATTAATCAGCAATGAATGGTTGGTAAGATGAGACTATAGTAGGTCAAGGACAGTTTTGATTAAGATGTGGGTCTTGAGAAGCTCAATAAATTACAAAGGTTAATAAGATCATATGTTTCCTGCTTTCCCAGAATGACAGGATACTTCTGGAGTAGGAAGTTTTACTGATCTATTTCTTTGTGAGGACTGATCATTGGACACTCATGTCTCTTTTTGTAATATCTGTTTAGTTACATATATAGATGCTGAGCATGGAAAACCAAACCTCTATAGTGCTAGTCCATAAGGCACTATCAGTTTCCACAAAGTATATAACATGCCTTTGAAGACACACCCACATCTCTTAGAATCCTCCCTGTCAACCAGCTGACACTTCCTTCTCCTTCACTGTCTACATCCCATGGCCAGAAATGTCTCTCTCCAGCCTCATCCTGGGCAAGACCGTGTGTATATACCTGCCAATCATCAATGCTCATTCAAACTGTCAACTTTACAAAAACATATAGAAAAGGTCATTTTGCAGTCCCAGTGAGAACAATTTCAAAATTATTCCATATTATTATATTAATATATTGATCCTAAACACCATTATGTGGAATTGGAACAGGGTTTTCAGTGGGACTCAAATATAATTCACATGTAGTGGCTGCTGCTAATGCAACCATATTGTGGCTGGTTCAGGAAGCAAGCTGTTCATATGAAGCTACCTACCAATTTTTGTTCTGCAATATTATACCCCCTGTTTCAGAAACCACGAGGGGAAATAGCCAACTATTCCTGGAATCACAGAGCAGGCCGCAATCATCTCCAGGGAATTGTTTTAGAAGTGACCACTGACCTTACCATTGTTTTTGTATGTACAAACTGGACCTCACTCCTATGTAAATATATTTTGGATTACAACCTAGGAATGCTGAAATTGGAAGCAGCCAATCAGAAACTAGCAAAGCAAAACCAGTTGAGAATAGAAAGATTATGTGCAGGCTTTCCTTTCTTTGGTTGGCACGCATGATGGTTGCCATGCAATCCTCCAGCAGGATAATATGGGTAAAGTGTTGCTGCTTTATACCCCACTGCTTGAAAAGCCCAATTAGTATCACCATCTGGTGCTCTGCTCTCCCTTGCCCAGTCAGTCAGGGCTGAGGATGGAGCCATGCTTTCTTGGCAATGGTGATGCTTTGGGGATCCTTCTTTGTCAGGTAGCAGAACCATGGGCTCTGTTAGGGCATCCCAATGTGTCCTTACTGCATCCTTCATAATGATTCATATATCTGCAGAAAGAAGGACATGTAATGGTACTGTGGGTACAAAGGTACAAATCAGTGTTAAATCCCCCTGCATCTTGCAGCCACTTGGCTACAGAAATGGAAGTATAGAAATAATGTCCTTTTCTTGAGAGGAAGGCAAGAAGCAGGCAAACTGGGCTTTCTGCACAAAGAAGGGTCTAATATTTTTGGTAGACTACGAGGAACTTGTTACCCAAACTATGGTGTATTGTGAGGTCATAATACAACCAAGAGTCACTCTGACATCTGAAAATATTTTCTGGTCACACGCACATTGAAGAGGAGAGAAAAAACCCATAATGCAATTAAGGAAATTATCTTTTACATTTAACAGGGGTCATTTTGTAGAAAAAGAGGTGCAGGAGCTCATGAGCATAACTCATTAGCATAACTTATTAGCATATGCCACACACCCTGACATCACCAGAAGTGTGTCAGAAGGCAACACCCACCAGTCAGGCTCCACTGGACAGTTTTGGATTGCTAGCTATTGGGGGGGGGGCGTGAAGATCTGTCCTTACAGAGGAGGGAGAGCTTGTACCTGAATAAAACTTGGTCTTAAAGGTGCCACTGGACTGTTTTGGATTGCTAGCTATGGGGGTGGGGGTAACACACAGATCTGCCCTCACAGAGGAGAGAGAGGTTGTACCTGAAGGCAGGCCGGGGGGGGGCTCTACAACTTACCTGGCTGCTTCTTGCTCCTCATGGCCCAACTGAGAGCTGCTGGGAGCAGGGGGCGGGGCTTGTTGCATGTGCCTGCCCCCTGGGCTCCTTACTGCCGGAGCTCTCCTGCAGTCTAAACTCATTTATTAGGCTTAGATTTCAGTAACCATGTATAGAATTACACTATGTGTCACGTATTATAGTTCTTCAAATGTTAGTATCCAGCTAATTTATGTAACCCTATGTGACAGATGAGCAAAGGTCCTGCCCCTTTCTGTCAGTCACCAGTCTCCTATATTCCTGTATGGTGTCTGTACAGAGCAGGTAACAGCCAATCAGAGCCCATGGATGGCTTAAGGACCCAGATGGGAGGGGGAGTGTGAGAGAAAAATCGGTTACACTTCAGCTCCGGTCAGATAGGGTCTCAGCCTTCAGAGAGTGAGACTGAAATGATCCTGTCTCACAGCCTAGTTTAGGATAAAGCAGGCTAATTTCATGAACACTCAAAAGAGGAGAATGTGTTGTCTCAGAGTGTGCTTTTCAGGGGTAGCAGGATAAGTTATTGGAATTTACAGAAGAAGCTCATGCTTATACTGTGACCTTTTCTGCACCTCATTGTTGCCACTGTTTCCCGGTGAGTTGAATCCCCAGCTGATCCTCTGACTTCTGAAAAAGGGCATTTATTTCAGGGAATTTTTTCTTGAATTCTGATCCGACCCTATCCATGTGTTCCACACTTCCTCTGAAAAAGGGTTGTGCGGCCATGTCTTTGTGTTCTTTGTCAGTGACAGAACCTACTTTTTTTGTGCATGTGTAGTAATATTATAACATCATAACATTGTAAAGACAAGGGCTAGATATATTGTGGGGAATGGCATGGTTGCCGCCATTTCAGAGGTCTCCTCCTCCTCCTTAGTTGCCAACTAAGAAAATGGCTAGCGATCATCAAACCAATTCATAACACTGTTATTCAATAATTATGAAGCATACTAAATATGTCATCATGTACTTCATCAGTAATGGAACCTCCTTTTTTGCATATGCAGTAATGTTATAACATTGTAAAAAAAAGTCTGGGTGTATTCTGGGGAACAGCATTGTTGCCATCATTTCAAAGGACCCCTGCTCCTCCTTAGTCGCCAATACTTTGGCCACCAAATGAGAAGGGAGCACTCACTGGAAAAGACCCTGATGCTGGGAAAGATTGAAGGTCAAAGAAGACGGGGACGGCAAAGGATGAGATGGTTAGACAGTGTCAGCGATGCAACGAACATGAAATTGAGCCAACTTCGGAGGACGGCGGAAGACAGGAGAGCCTGGCGGGAGATTGTCCATGGGGTCGCGAAGAGTCGGACTCGACTGTGCGACTGAACAACAACAACACGAAAATGGCTGGCAATCATCAAACTGGATACATCAATTCATAATGTTATGACAGCATGACTTTGTAAAAAAAAGAAAAGAAAACACACCAGGAGCTATGGGGAAGAAAAGGTGTGTGGGGGGGGGGAAATGAAGAAACAATACAAGGAATTTCATGGATGGGTAATTGCATGGAGAAGGCTACATGAATCCTCACTGCCTGTTTTGTCCCAACGTTATAACGTTGTTATAATTGGGGGGGGGGGTTGTGTTAAAATGCAATCAACATTATGCTTAAAAAAATTAGTGGATTGCTCAGGGACAACCTGGGGGGAGGGGGTGAGCACATGACACTGACAACACAAAAGGGTGTCAGGAAACAAAATTAAAAATGGGTAATTCCTTACTGGGAAACTGTGAGTTCAGATCCAAAGGACATATAAATTTTATGAATATTATACTGAGGTCTGAGTTTTTATATAAATGTCCGAGAATATTTTAATATATTTTTTGCTATTAACATCTAGGTATATATCAGAACTGGACTTCTATTACAGTTTATACAGTGTGTAAATGAAAATGGTCAGGCTTAAAGTTTTTAGTTTAGGCTGAAGGTTTCCCATAGTTCCTGGTTTGCTGGATGAATAATTAATAATTACAGGTTTTGTGGGATAAATTTTACTAAATAATTTTAACAGTTGGTAAACGCCTTTTATCGGAGCTGCGGTGGCTCAAGTGGTTAAGACGCTGAACTGCAGGCTGTGGAAGGTCGGTAGTTCAGCAGTTCGAGACCCGAGTGTGCCGTATGACGGAGTGAGCTCCCGTCTCTAGTTCCAGCTCCTGCCAACCTAGCAGTTCGAAAGCAAGAAATTGCAAGTAGATAAATAGGTACCACTTCGGTGGGAAGGTAACAGCGTTCCGTGCACCTTGGTGTTTAGTCATGCCGGCCACATGACCACGGAAACGTCTTCGGACAGCGCTGGCTCTTCGGCTTTGAAACGGAGATGAGCACCGCAACCCTAGAGTCGGATTCGACTGGCTTTCGAGCAAGGGAACCTTTACCTTTACCTTTTAAACGCCTTTTAAACATTTTTTAGAAGTTACATGGTTTAATGTCCTTTTATTTTATTGATGTCAGTTGCTGTTTGACAGCTCTGGATGTGTACTGAGTCTAAAATGACCTTTGACTAATAAATGACTATTGATTGATTTGACCATTCAATTATTCAGTGGCATACCATGACTGGATCTTTAATGAATATATTTGATATCAAGGAAACCCAGATGTGTAAATTTCTTCTTCATGAGTTTTTGAAGGCAATAGGAGTTAGCCTAGAAAAGAGTAATGACTTCTACATTTCATTCCTAGATCCACTATAACATAGTGCATAATTTTCTGTTTCAATGCTTCCATTTAATGTAATTGACTAATTCCATGCATGAACTCTAGGCATCATATCTAACAAAGATAATAATTAGAAGAACTGTGATGCTATAATGTTGAGCACTGCTTACTGTTGTTGACATCATGTCTATCAACATATGCAAGATCTATCCTTATCTTTAATTAACTAAAATTTGCTTTGTGTCCAAGGCTATTTCCCCCATGAATTACCATTTCAAACAGAACATAATCAGATAGCAGAACTAACTTCCAGAAATTGATTATATGCTAGGCTGTTCTGTTTTTGAAAGGCTTGCAGATACAGCTACAAGTAGGCCGCTGAATAATTCTCCGCTAACTTAACCTGGGATGGTAATTGAAGCCTTGAAGGACATTGTACTCTCTCTCCACCATTGATAGGGTCCAACAACCTAGGGTTCTACTGGACCCAGCATTATTACTGGAGAAGCAAGTCAATGCAGCTGCAAAACAACAACAACAAAAAGCCTTCTGCCCACTTCTTTTACCCATACCTTGACTTGACCATCCTGGCCTCATGGATAGGATTGCCAGGTGCCTTCCTCCTGCTGGCGGGGGGATGTGGGGGATGTTCCGGGGGTAGGTGGGGATGTTGCCAATGTGCTGATATCACTTTCGGAAATGACGTCCCTGTGTCAGCAATGTTGGGGTGATGCTCTACTTTTTGGGCACAATTCTATGGTAAAAATGGCTGCAAACCATAGAGTTTTCCTCAAAAAGTACAGCGCCACCCTTGACAGCACCGATGTGATGACATCACTTCCTGAAGTGGCATCAGCAACATTGCATGAAGATGTCTTTTTGGATGCAGGGTTTCCCCTGCTGGTTGCTGGGCCGCCGGCGGGCCAGAGCCTGCAAAAGCGAGGATTCCCTGCCCCCACCTGTAGACTGGCAAATCTACACATAGATCTGTACTATGGTTACCTCAAGGCTATACTACTGTAACATGAGTTTGTCCTTAAAGACAACTTGAAAATACCATAAAACAAAGCTTGAATCCAGTTACTATGAGCCACCAGTCAGGACACACATGTTACACTCTACAGACACTCCATTGGTTACTGAACAGTTATTGAGCTCAATTCAAGATTCTGGTTATCACTGACAAAAACCTGAATGACCTTGGACCCACATACCTGCCGGACCATCTCTCCCGCTATGCTCCACTGTGACATCATTGCTCATCTAAGCAATGCCTACCAGAGGTGCTACCCTGCAAATGGGTAAGATTGGCAGCTACCTGTTTTTCTGCATTCTCAAGTGGTGGATCCCAGAAAGTGAAGACAAAGACAATGCAGTAAAAGCACATGATATCTACAATAATCATTACTGTGGACTCCATTCTAAAGGTGCCCTCATGGGGTTTTCATTCTGCTGTTGTTCTAATCTCCTTTGATTTATGCTGTCTGTTTGTACTGTTTGTATCCTATAATCTGCCTATAGTCTCAATGAGAAAGGTGGACTATAAATAAGGTAAATAAAAGGATATAATATATTTACATTCTATAATCTTCCTTAAGTCTCAATAAGAAAGAATGACTATAAATAAGGTAAATAAAAGAAATGCCACAGCTCAGTTAATTACTTCATTCTGCAATCACACAGTCTAATTTAATGTTTGTTGTTGTTCAGTCACACAGTC
>NW_015161545.1:0-196 GCF_001447785.1 Gekko japonicus
TGTAATGGTTGTCCCTGTGCCAGCTGTGGGTAAGATGCTTAGCTACAAACTGGAAGGTCGGTAGTTCGGCAGTTCGAGACCTGAGTGCCGTGTGACGGAGTGAGCTTCCGTCTCTGGCCCCAGCTCCTGCCAACCTAGCATTTCGGAAGCATGAAATTGCAAGTAGATAAATAGGTACCGCTTCGGTGGGAAGGTA
>NW_015161545.1:311-9628 GCF_001447785.1 Gekko japonicus
AAGGTAACAGCGTTCCATGCATCTCCGCATCTAGTCATGCAAGCCACATGACCACGGAGAAGTCTTCGGACAGTGCTGGCTCTTCAGTTTGGAAACGGAGAAGAGCAACCCTCCCTCGAGTCAGATTTGACTGGCTTTCGAGCAAGGGAAACCTTTACCTTTATGCCAGCTTCAGACTGGCAAGCTGCCAACAGGAATATGGGAGAGAAATCTCTATACCCCCATGTTGTACATATTAGATTCCATGTCAAAAATGAAGTCAAATGAGGAGGAAGATCTATGCTTTATTTCAATTAACAAGAAAACAGTTGGACCAAATAGTCCATCCAAAATTGACTTCTTTCTTCTCAGCATATTCAGGGGATATGCTTCAATTAACAGGAAAACAATTGGACCAAATAACTCATAAAAAATTGACAACTTTCTTTTTTCTTCTTCATCTTCTTCATGAACATATTCTGAACATATTCAGGAAATACATGATATTTTATACATCAAGAAAACAATATTCGGACGGGGGCGGAGCGACGCGAGCAATGGCGGACGCGTCTTAGAACTGCTCCTCTAGCCTCCTCTCCTCATACCGAATTAAAATCGCTTACACATGAAAAAAACTGGAAAAAAAGAGATGGGAAAGCAGACGAAAACAAAGCCAACTCAGAAATCATCTCAACCCTCGTCAGTACAGACTTTTTTCCGAACAGAAACAAAAAACGTAAACCACAATACAGAAAACAGAGAACAAGAACATTAGGCTATCTTGTCATACATCCAATAAAGTGAACTATATGAACTATGATACGTCTACCAGGATTCATTTAACAACTGTTACTAACATTAAACAATCAAATAAACATTAATAGTTGGTACTTAACATTTCTAATGGTTTCCCAATCAAATTTATCTATATGTATTTGGTCTAAAATCGGTGACCATATATTCATAGGACTCTTTATTTCAATTTCTGTCTGATCTTCTGTAAAGAAAACATTAAAGTTCTCCAATAAAAATAATTCCCAAATTTTATGTGTCCATTGTTGTACCGAAGGTACTTTTTTTTCTTTCCAGAATTTAGCTAATAATATCTTTGCAGCCGTTAACAAAATATTAATCAATTTCCTATTACCATTTGTAATGGGTACATCCGGCCACAAATTCAACAATATTAGGGCAGGGTCATGAGGAATATCACAATGTGTAAGCCTTGCAATTTGGTGGATAATTAATGACCAAAAAGCTTGTACATATTTACACGACCACCAGCAATGGATATACGTTGCTTTTTCACCACATGCCTTCCAACACATTGGTGTTATGTTTGGAAAAAAATGTGTGAGTCTTGTGGGGGTTAAGTACCAACGTAACAGTACCTTTGTGTTTGCCTCGTATATATACAAGGAGTGTGTCATTTTCCTGTGTATTGTCCAAATTTGTTCCCATTGACCCTGAACCCCTGTTAGCCGAATTGCTCCTTAAGGGAAACAATTGGTACAGCTATTATTATTATTAGGGTTCTTCCGTCTGTTTTTACGGAGGATGGTACTGCTTCCGAGGTTCCCAATGAAAGACTGAGGTAGACTTCCTTAATAAAAATGATATTTTACTGACACACTTCACACAATAACACACAACAATCACAACACACAAGAACTAATAAATCAAGATAGAATATACAGCACAGTTGCAATTTGCAGGAAACGATGGTTGATGCTTTGGGGTATAATTACCTAGCTGCAACTGCGTGGCTCCAAACTTCCAGCGAAGGGGTAAGGAGGGGGAGAAAATTAGAAAAGAATGGCTAATGGACTCAGACCAGCTAAGACCACGTGCCAAGAAGTTCTAGCTGCGCAATACTAGAACATAAAGAAGGATGGGTAGGGTGTGGGATAGCAAGCTGGACTTAAAAGGAAAAGCAGGTTTTGTAGAGGACGTAGATGGAGTGCGATGGGGGAGTCAAGAAAGCGAACGTGAGGTGCGTTTTTGATTATATCAGAGGGGGTCAGAGGAGGAGCTGGGTTCAGGGGACCTCCCCTATGACACAGCGTTCTGTCATAGCCAAAAGGTCAATGATTGGCTGCTGTATTCCTCTGGGCGGGCTAGGAGACTGGAGGGCAATTTGAGATCTAGTTGCTAAGTCAATCAAGACACCTGGGCTAGGGATATTCGTATGTAGATGGATGACTCATGCCCATGCGGCCAGGGCTGAATGCAGGGTCTTTGTGAGTACTTTGTGAGTTGGTGCGAGGGGGAGGGGCCCCAGGAGGTATGTGACCATGTGGCTGGTTTGAAATGGCATTTGGTGCTTTCTGTGACCATGTGCTTGGAACGAAATGGCATCTGCTGGACACTGGAACACCTCAGGAATAGCAACCATCACAAGAACATAAAGTAAGGATTTTGACATATTTATTTTAAGCCCTGCTATTTGCCCAAACTTATCTAAGGTAGATTGAATTGCGGCTAGGGAGGTAAGTGGTGAAGATACATAAAGCATCATGTCGTCCGCGAACATACTCAATTTGAATTCCTTGTTTTGTATTTGGATTCCCTTAAAATCAGGATTTATTCTAAGTAAGCATGCCAGTGGTTCAATTGCCAAAATAAATAAAAGAGGGGAGAGGGGGCATCCTTGTTTTGTGCCCCTCTGAAGAGAAATATGAGTAGAAATAGCCCCATTAGCTAAAATGTGAGCTTTAGGTGTCTCGTATATGGCCTTTATAGAATTACTGAAATGAGGACCAAAGTTTAAATACTGTATTAAAGTTGATAAATAAGAAATTTCCAAAGAGTCGAAGGCTTTTTGAATATCAAGAGAAAGTAAAACCGAGTGAGAGGTGTTATCTAACTTTCCGTAGTGAATAATATTGAGCGTCTTTCTCACGTTGTCGGCAATATCCCTGGCCGGGACAAAACCAGTTTGATCAAGACTGACATAATTATCTATGATACCTTTGAGCCTCTTTGCAACCATGCCAGTGAATATTTTATAGTCGGTATTACTGAGAGATATAGGCCTGAATGATGCGGGATCAGTACTATCTTTGTTCTTTTTAGGTATTAGGACAATGTTTGAAGTTTTCCATGATTCTGGCATACTTCCAGTGGTAAGTATTAGATTACATGTTTCCAGTAGCATATTATTTATTTGGGGAAAAAAAGCTTTGTAATATTCGTTGATAAACCCATCAGGGCCTGGGGCCTTGTTATTCTTTAATGATTTTATAGCCTGTTCCAATTCTTGCATTGAAAAGGGTGCTTCCATGACTTCTCTATGCTCATTCGAGAGTTTAGTTAAATTACAGACTGATGGGAAAAAAGAATTAATAAGTTCTTGTTTTGGCTTAGTAGAGGCATATAACTGGTTATAAAAATTCACTAACACCTCCAGAATACCTTCAGTGGTGGTTTGTAAATTATTTCGTATATCTCTAAGTCCAGAGATATGCCTTTCCAATTGGCGTTTCTTAATCCTCCAAGAGAGGAACCTTATTCTTTTGGATGTTTTAGTAGTGTTATTTTTAAAGTAGTTGAAGCCTGTTTTATGAATATCGGTAGTTTCTAGCAGTTCTAACTGCTTACGTGCATTTTGCAGTCTTTTGTATATCCTAGTGCCACACGTTCGTTTGTGTTTAATTTCTAATAACCGAATAGTATTCATTAAATCTGATTTCATGGCTCTTTTCTCTTTTTTATAGGAAGCCAGTAAGGATATACAATGCCCCCTGATAAAGGCCTTAGATGTTTCCCAAATTATGGAGCTTGTAGTATCGGTGGTCGTATTAAATTGAAAAAATTCCTGAAGATGATTTTGAATCTGGCCCTTCAGTGTGGGTTCATATATTAATACCTTATTAAATTTCCAAGTGAATTTACCTTGCTGTTGTATTGTCTTTTTTAAATTTAACTTACAAAATACTGGGGCATGGTCAGACCAGAGTTGCACTCCAATCCTAGCCGAAATTGCGTACTGAAGTAGCTCTGTGGAAAGAAAAATATAATCCAATCTCGAATGTGTCCTATATCTATTAGAAAAATGGGTGTAGTCACGTTCATTACCATGTTGGCGTCTCCACACATCTTGGAACTCGTATTTAGTTGTCAATATCTGAAAAGAGGACTTGGACTGTTTCCTAGGTGTCACCATAGAAATAGGGTAACATGTAGTCCTATCTAGCTTAGGATCTAAAAGAGAGTTAAAATCTCCACCTAAAACTGTGGGGTAGTTGGAAAAATTCTTAAGTTTAGCTAAAGTTGCAGATAAAAATTTCATTTGCTTGGAATTTGGGGCATATATTGTAGCCAGGTTGATATTAGTCCCATCAATACTACCCTTAAGGAATAAAAATCTCCCATCCTCATCTATTAGAGAATCCTCTAACACAAAAGGAACGTCTTTAGCGAGAACAATCGCCACTCCCCTGGATTTATTTGTTCCACATGCAATAACCTGAGTGGGATACCAAGTTGAAGGCAATATCCTTTTTTCCTTCTTAACATATATCTCTTGCAAAAACGCAATATGAACTCTATCTTGTTGCAGTTGCTTCGCAATACGTTTTGCCTTTATAAAATTATTTAGTCCACGACAATTAAGAGTAGCTATTTGTAGACCTTCCATAAGAGTCATTAATTGAAATAGTTACTAAAAGCAAAACCTTCATTGAAATAGAACTTGTACCAAAAAGCAGCCCCAAAATAAAGATGTGGCATTCCAACCATTGATCTCTTTGAACAATTAGTGTACACATAGTAGCAGCCTTAATACTCTTAGTCCAATAATTGTACAAGTCAAAAAAAGTTCTCTGTGAATGAATCTTAACAGGTAAACATTCAAACTGAAGCCTATAAACTATAACAAACCCCCCTCCCCCCCAATTCCCCTGGTCCTGTTGTGAGGGAGTAGGTCCCTCACTGAGTCTATGCGACTCATCTTTAGGGACTATCCTGAAGACTAAAGTTAAAACTAACATTAATTCAAACACTCCACACGCCATGCAGGGCTGTAGAAAACCTTCCAACACTCCGATTCCCCCCTCCCCTCCCCAGCCTTCTGCAGATATTAATCGACTCACAATAAAGAAGCAGAAAACACAATGCCGCTCTACTCTCCAACACTTATCTATCACAATTTCAAGCATCCTAAACAAGATCGAAATCTAAACCTGATATCAGAACTCATCAAAAGTTCATTCTCCTTCTTGAAGGTGCCTTCCTCCATCTATTGGGTGTAGCATGCTCCGGCTGTTTTCGTTTTCGCTCGGCAGAAACCATTTCTCTTTCCGTCTCCATTTCTTCTGCTTGTTTGAGACCTAATGCCGTTAGCATGGCTTCGCCTGCTTCCATATCCGCGGCTTGATGCAAAGTATCTCGGTGCCTGACTTGTAGGTAGCCTGTTGCTGCCCAGCGATATTTAATGTTGGCCTCCTTCAAACGTCTCGTGATGGGTTTTAGGTGGCGCCGTATTTCCAAAGCCTCTGGTGGGACGTCCGGAAAGATAAAAATCTCGTCATCTTTATAGTTGAAGCTGCCTGCTTTCCTTGTTTCCTGAAGCACCTGCCCTTTCATCTTGAGATCCAAGAACTCTATAAGAATGTCCCTCGGCCCCTTTCTCTTGTCTGCCTTGATGTTTCCCAGTCTGTAGGCATGTGTTAGCACAGGTTCCAGTCCCTCGTCGAATTCTATAACTGAGCTTAGCCATGCGCTTATGAGTGTGGCCAGATCATTTTTATCTTCAGCATGCTCAGGAAATCCGCGTAATTTTAAGAACTTTTCCCTGGACCTGTGCTCGAGCAATAAAATACGTTCTTTAGCCCACGTCTCGGAGTCTTGTAGACATCGGACATCTTCCTGGTTCGCTATGGAGGTTTCTATAGCGGTCTCCGCTGTCTGAGCTACACTTTGGATTGTTGTCTGCATTTCATCCAATCTTTCTGATATGGGCTGTATTATGGCATTAATACTGTCCAACATTTCGGTCTTGAAGCTTTGAAAGAGCTCAACAATAACAGCTTTGGTAAGACCCTCTGTCGTTTTTTCGAGTCCGCTGCCTCCCGCCGCCATTTTAGCTTTTTCCCGCTTAGCACTCACCGGGCTCTTGTTTGGCCGTTCGTTTTGAAAATAAGTCTTCAAGAACGAGGTGTTCACCGTAGCAGCGTGAAGCTTAGCTTTAGGCGTTTTGCCCATACTGTTTTGTTGAAGAGTCGAGGTTGTTTTAATGCGTTTTGAAGCAGAAGGCTGGTGAAGTCGTCGGAGGCTCTCTAAAATGCGCCCGCCATCTTAGCGACCGACGCCCCGCCCCAATCTAAGTGTTTACTTAACCTAACCTAAATGATAATGGGCAAGGATTCTTCATATCCCAAACAAAAGTATTTTTACTGATACGTGACTAAAATCTGATCTGACCCAGACATTGCAAGGTTTTGCCCTTAAGAACTACAGAATCATGAACTTTGTACCTATTATGTTGTCTGCTAACAATATCAGACGTGCAGGAGGAAAGCCTTCTATATACCCTGTTTCCCCGAAAATAAGACCTACCCAAAAAATAAGCTCTAGCAGGATTTCTATGCATTTGTGGTATAAGCCCTAGTGTGTCTTCTTGAGAAAAAATAAATATAAGACAGTGTCTTATTTTCGGGAAAACATGGTAGCAGGCCTTTCTAACATCCTAATAAAGTATTACTTAAGAATTAATCTATAAAAACCAGAGAAATATGAATAATCAAAAAAGGGAAAATCTTTATAGTCCCATCTCTACTACACCTACTCTCCCCCTGGTCCCTTGGGCTCTAAAATAGGGAAGAAATGCAGAATGGTTCTGGCCAAAGCAAGAAATTATACCTGGTGGGTCAGGAGATACAGTCTGGGTGGGTCTGGAAACTTACAGATCAAACTCGGTGGGCATATGAGGGCGACAAATAGGAAAAAAGTTCTAATCCAGCTGTGGAGAAACGCCCTCCACTTTGGTCAACGTCACCCTAGTAAGAGTTTTGGTGTGGCAAACTCTCCACATTCATGCCACAAAATTTCTCTTCCGGCAAAAGGATAAGGAACATTAGAGAGGTTAATTGCTCTCAAGCCTCACCCATTGGTGGCTCTCACATGCACCCAGCACTTCAGGTTTGGTTTTGGCAATGAATCCAGGCAGCAAAGAACGATCTAGGGGCCAACTCACACCCTATCAGGAATGTGACACGTAGGAGGGGACATAGATGTGGAAAGACCAGATGCTATCGTGAATCTCTTCCTGGGGATAACAGGAAGATAAAGACTGACCTGGTACAGTGGACAAAGACAGCAGACAAATTCCCTTTACATGAGAGGAAGAAGAAGAGATTGGATTTGTACCCCACCCTTCACTACCCAGAGGAGTCTCAGAGCGGCTTACAATCTCCTTTCCCTTCCCCTCCCCACAACAGACACCCTGTGAGGTAGGTGGGGCTGAGAGAGCTCTTGACAGAAACTGCTCTTTTTCAAGGACAGCTCTTATCAGAACTACGGCTTGCCCAAGGTCATCCAGCCAGGTGCAAGTGGAGGAGTGGGGAATCAAACCCGGTTCTCCCAGATTAGAAGAAGAAGAAGAAGAAGAAGAAGAAGAAGAAGAAGAAGAAGAAGAAGAAGAAGAAGAAGAAGAAGAGATTGGACTTATACCCTGCCCTTCACTACCCAAAGGTGTCTCAGAGCGGCTTACAAACTCCTTTCCCTTCCCCTCCTCACAACAGACACGCTGTGAGGTAGGTGGGGCTGAGAGAGCTCTTTCCAGAACTGCCCTTAAGAGAACAGCTCTGGGAGAACTTGTGACTAACCCAAGGTCACACTAGCAGCTGCATGTGGCAGTGTGGAGAATCAAACCTGTTTCTCCCAGATTAGAGTCCGTGCTCGTAACCACGGCACCAAACTGGCTCTCTCTGGAGTGGGGTCCATTTTGGGTGGTCCATTTTGGGTGGTCCATTCTAGGCAGCCCTCTGTGGTTGATTCCATCTTGATGGTCGACATTACCATGTGCAGCTAACAAAGGGCAGACAGCACAACCAAAAACTCAAAGTGATGGATGGAATGCAGTAACTGTAAATCTAAATAGCCTGCCCTAGAACAATAATAGTCAGGGTATGTATAATGGATGTGATGTGACTGCGAAGAAAGCTAATGCAATCTTAGGATGCATTAACAGAAGCATTGTGTCCAGATCACGGGAGGTTCCGCTCTATTCTGCTATGGTCAGGCGGCCTCACCCGGAGTACTGTGTCCAGTTTTGGGCACCACATTTTAGGAAGGATGTTGACAAGCTCGAGCGTGTCCAGAAGAGGCAACCAGGATGGTGAGAGGGTTGGAATCCAAGTCTTACGAGGAAAGGCTGAAAGAGTTGGGTCTGTTTAGCCTGGGGAAGAGAAGGCTTAGAGGGGACATGATTGCAGTCTTCAAGCACTTGAAGGGCTGTCATGTAGAAGATGGAGCAGATCTATTCTCTCTTGCTCCGGATTGCAAGACTAGATCTAAGAGGTGGAAATTACAAGGGAGTCGTTACTGGCTAAATATCAGGAAAAATGTCCTAACTGTAAGAGTGGTTGAGCAGTGGAGCAGACTACCTCAAGAGGTGGTGGATGCTCCTTTGCTTGACATTTTCAAGCGGAGGCTGGATGACCATCTTTCGGGTATGTTGTTGGGCTATCTTCCGGCTATGCTCCTGCAGAGTGCAGTGGGTTGGACTAGATGACCTGCAAGGTCCCTTCCAAATCTAACATTCTATGATTCTATGTCTATGCACCTTTACTGTGTGTCCTTGCTTGATCTGGTGCTGTGCAGAGTGTGTGCGCGGACATTTTCTTTTTTAATCAAATTGTGAATATCTTATTATTTGGAATACTGGGAGTTTGTTCTCCATGCTCACATTAAGCCCCATGTGAAAACATTATTAAAAGAGCAGCAGGGGAAGAGAGACAGTTGGCCAACAGATTGTTGTATTGTATTACCCTATGAAACTCTATTGACGCCTTGTGGGTCACTGGGGATCATAATGGACTCGACTCCAGCCAAACTGTGAAATAAAATGTGTTTGTTACACTTGAGTTAGCCTTTCGCCAACAGCAAGCGATAAATATTTGTTACCACACCTCTGCCTTTGTTGCAGTGGTATCGTTTCACAGAGACACAGGCCGTAGTATGCTCACAGACGGAAAGAGATATGCACAATTTCCAGCAAACGATTCATACAATCCAGTGGTACAGAAATATAGACATTCACACTCTGGCTCCCGTACTAACAGATAGTGGTGCTCTTTCGGGACTTCAGAATCAAAAGGATTTTAAAAGCTTTTAAA
>NW_015161545.1:10167-17934 GCF_001447785.1 Gekko japonicus
CTAGGCAGCCCTCTGTGGTTGATTCCATCTTGATGGTCGACATTACCATGTGCAGCTAACAAAGGGCAGACAGCACAACCAAAAACTCAAAGTGATGGATGGAATGCAGTAACTGTAAATCTAAATAGCCTGCCCTAGAACAATAATAGTCAGGGTATGTATAATGGATGACAGAGGATCATGTAATGCAATCTTAGGATGCATTCACAGAAGCATCGTGTCCAGATCATGGGAGGAGGTAGTTCCGCTCTATTCTGGTGGTAGTTCCGGCCTCGCCTGGAGTCCTGTGTCCAGTTTGGGCACCACATTTTAGGAAGGATGTTGACAAGCTTGAGCGTGTCCAGAAGAGGCAACCAGGATGGTGAGAGGGTTGGAATCCAAGTCTTACGAGGAAAGGCTGAAAGAGTTGGGTCTGTTTAGCCTGGGGAAGAGAAGGCTTAGAGGGGACATGATTGCAGTCTTCAAGCACTTGAAGGGCTGTCATGTAGAAGATGGAGCAGATCTATTCTCTCTTGCTCCGGATTGCAAGACTAGATCTAAGAGGTGGAAATTACAAGGGAGTCGTTACTGGCTAAATATCAGGAAAAATGTCCTAACTGTAAGAGTGGTTGAGCAGTGGAGCAGACTACCTCAAGAGGTGGTGGATGCTCCTTTGCTGGACATTTTCAAGCGGAGGCTGGATGACCATCTTTCGGGTATGTTGTTGGGCTATCTTCCGGCTATGCTCCTGCAGAGTGCAGTGGGTTGGACTAGATGACCTGCAAGGTCCCTTCCAAATCTAACATTCTATGATTCTATGTCTATGCACCTTTACTGTGTGTCCTTGCTTGATCTGGTGCTGTGCAGAGTGTGTGCGCGGACATTTTCTTTTTTAATCAAATTGTGAATATCTTATTATTTGGAATACTGGGAGTTTGTTCTCCATGCTCACATTAAGCCCCATGTGAAAACATTATTAAAAGAGCAGCAGGGGAAGAGAGACAGTTGGCCAACAGATTGTTGTATTGTATTACCCTATGAAACTCTATTGACACCTTGTGGGTCACTGGGGATCATAATGGACTCGACTCCAGCCAAACTGTGAAATAAAATGTGTTTGTTACACTTGAGTTAGCCTTTCGCCAACAGCAAGCGATAAATATTTGTTACCACACCTCTGCCTTTGTTGCAGTGGTATCGTTTCACAGAGACACAGGCCGTACTATGCTCACAGACGGAAAGAGATATGCACAATTTCTAGCAAATGAATCATACAATCCAGTGGTACAGAAATATAGACATTCACACTCTGGCTCCCGTACTAACAGATAGTGGTGCTCTTTCGGGACTTCAGAATCAAAAGGATTTTAAAAGCTTTTAAAACATCCGCCTGTGAGTGCAATCTCTCACAGGAATGAACTGTATCACAGGGTGGGGGTGGGTGGGAATATCTCTTAGTGAATCTCATTGAATTAAAATATAGGGCACTGCATTATTCAGCGAGGGAATCGTTCCACTCTATTTCACACTAGGTAGCTCTCGCGCAGAGAATTGTGTTCTGTTCTGGGCGCCGCTGTTTAAGAAAGATGTCGAGAAATTGGAGCTGGTTCTAAAGAGAGCAACAAAGATGATTGGAGGTCTGAAAAACAAACCTAGGCCCCGGTCACACGGGAGGTTTTGGGCTGGAAGAGGGACGGATCGGGGGCGCAGCAAACGGGCGCAATCAAACTGCAACATCTGGGAAGTGGCGCGCACCCGTCCCCGATCCATCCCTACAGCCCAGTCATGCGGAGCAAAAAAAAACCCTAGTAAAGAGAAGGACCTACCTAAAACGTCGCAGCAAGCGCGGTCGTGGGATCACCAGCACGTCCGTCATCAGGAGCATTCGAGGCTCCTTGCCAAACTGCACATGCGCATACATGCGCAGCCATCTGCCTCGGTCTCCCATCAGTGGCTTCCTCCCCAGCATCTGATCGTGCCGGGGAGCAACTGCGCAGCGGCTGAGGGGCTCTGTGTGATCCCGCCGCCGCGTGTCTCTTTTGGTGCGGCGGTAAAAATCCGCACTTTGGCCGTGCTTTTTACCGCCGTGTGGCAGGGACCCTTGTCGAAGGATCAGAGTGTGTTTAGCCCAAGAAGTGACTTTGATGCTATCACTCTTCAATGCACTTTGCAAATGGATTTGATTGTATACGAAACAGCGAAAATTCCACTTGGAAACAATCACTGAAGTGCACTGGACGTGGATTAAAAGTGCATTATTTGGCTTGTGCGAAAGGGCACTTACGTGACAGAGCCATATCCTGTGCCATCCAGAAGGCAAGAGACTGGATCTAATGGGTTTAAGTTACAGGAGGTGTAGATTTCTGTCAAATATTGGGTGGGAAAGACTTTCTCATTCTAAGAGCATTTCAGTAATTTATTTAGTTGGCTATTTCTATGCGGTCTTTCTGTTACAAAGGACACCCAAGCAATGTTCCCTCTAAACTGTGGAGTCTTGTGAGCCAAAATTCTACTTTGTGAGCTGCTGGCATTAAAGTTGTGGGCGAGCGATTTGGCTGCTGCATAGATTCGTTTACTCTGGAGCCCTCCCTTCCTGAGCCGAGACAAAAATCTGTGAGCCGGAGGCTAAAAAACTGTGAGCTGGCTCACACTAACTCAGCTTAGAGGGATCACTGCACCCAAGGCACTTAACAAACGTGAAATCCTATTATACTAAATAAAATAATAACTATTAACTAATAAAGTCCCCCCTGGCAAGAAAGGTAGCACCCCCACATTGCAGTCCCTTTTAAAGGTATCAGTGGGCCAAGGGCCGAGGCTGAGCAGGTGGAAGAAGTCATCCTAGATGGAGAAGTGTCCCCAGGAAAAAAAGACAGGGTCTCTAGGAATTTTCACACACTTGTGTACGCATATTGCTGGATATTTCAGTATGTGTTTTGCTCCCTCTAGTGGTCACTTCAATATTTCATTGCCAGGTCTGTCACTACGGTGGGGTTTGGAGGGGGCTCCGCCCCCTTTCTTAAATGCACAGCCCCAGAAGAATTTCTCCTATAAACGTTTTTTTTCAATCATGTTAAAACTTTTTTTAAAGGCGTGAGCTTCTTTAAGCAGAGTTGGGTGCTGTAGTTGACCAATTCCCTCACTGAGCAAGGGGGTTGGAGTAGGTGACCTCTAGGAGCCAGTTTGGTGTAGTGGTTAAGTGAGCGGACTCTAATCTGGGAGAACCAAGTTTGATTCCCCACTCCTCCACTTGTACCTGCTGGATGACCTTGGGCAAGCCATAGTTCTGGCACAGCTGTTCTTGAAAAGGAGCAGTTTCTGTCAGAGCTCTCTCAGCCCAACCTACCTCACAGGGTGTCTGTTGTGGAGAGGGGAAGGGAAAGGAGATTGTAAGCTGCTCTGAGACTCCTCTGGGTAGTGAAGGGTGGGGTACAAATCCAATCTCTTCTTCTTCCCCTCATGTAAAGGGAATTTGTCTGCTGTCTTTGTCCACCGTACCGGGACAGTCTTTATCTTCCTGTTGTGGGGAGGGGAAGGGAAAGGAGTTTGTAAGACACTCTGAGACTCCTTTGGGTAGTGAAGTGTGGGGTATAAATCCAATCTCCTCCTCCTCCTAGGATCCCTTCTAACTCTGTGTCAAGAAACTGGTCTCCTTTAAGAGAGCTTTCCTGCCTAAGTGCTGCCTTTCTTGACTCTAGAAGTCATCACCCCAACCTGCCGGCTTGTTCTCAGAATTGTTGCTTGGGCTGGCTACGAAACAGCGAAAATTCCACTTGGAAACAATCACTGAAGTGCACTGGACGTGGATTAAAAGTGCATTATTTGGCTTGTGCGAAAGGGCACTTACGTGACAGAGCCATATCCTGTGCCATCCAGAAGGCAAGAGACTGGATCTAATGGGTTTAAGTTACAGGAGGTGTAGATTTCTGTCAAATATTGGGTGGGAAAGACTTTCTAATTCTAAGAGCATTTCAGTAATTTATTTATTTGGCTATTTCTATGCAGTCTTTCTGTTACAAAGGACACCCAAGCAATGTTCCCTCTAAACTGTGGAGTCTTGTGAGCCAAAATTCTACTTTGTGAGCTGCTGGCATTAAAGTTGTGGGCGAGCGATTTGGCTGCTGCATAGATTCGTTTACTCTGGAGCCCTCCCTTCCTGAGCCGAGACAAAAATCTGTGAGCCGGAGGCTAAAAAACTGTGAGCTGGCTCACACTAACTCAGCTTAGAGGGATCACTGCACCCAAGGCACTTAACAAACGTGAAATCCTATTATACTAAATAAAATAATAACTATTAACTAATAAAGTCCCCCCTGGCAAGAAAGGTAGCACCCCCACATTGCAGTCCCTTTTAAAGGTATCAGTGGGCCAAGGGCCGAGGCTGAGCAGGTGGAAGAAGTCATCCTAGATGGAGAAGTGTCCCCAGGAAAAAAAGACAGGGTCTCTAGGAATTTTCACACACTTGTGTACGCATATTGCTGGATATTTCAGTATGTGTTTTGCTCCCTCTAGTGGTCACTTCAATATTTCATTGCCAGGTCTGTCACTACGGTGGGGTTTGGAGGGGGCTCCGCCCCCTTTCTTAAATGCACAGCCCCAGAAGAATTTCTCCTATAAACGTTTTTTTTCAATCATGTTAAAACTTTTTTTAAAGGCGTGAGCTTCTTTAAGCAGAGTTGGGTGCTGTAGTTGACCAATTCCCTCACTGAGCAAGGGGGTTGGAGTAGGTGACCTCTAGGAGCCAGTTTGGTGTAGTGGTTAAGTGAGCGGACTCTAATCTGGGAGAACCAAGTTTGATTCCCCACTCCTCCACTTGTACCTGCTGGATGACCTTGGGCAAGCCATAGTTCTGGCACAGCTGTTCTTGAAAAGGAGCAGTTTCTGTCAGAGCTCTCTCAGCCCAACCTACCTCACAGGGTGTCTGTTGTGGAGAGGGGAAGGGAAAGGAGATTGTAAGCTGCTCTGAGACTCCTCTGGGTAGTGAAGGGTGGGGTACAAATCCAATCTCTTCTTCTTCCCCTCATGTAAAGGGAATTTGTCTGCTGTCTTTGTCCACCGTACCGGGACAGTCTTTATCTTCCTGTTGTGGGGAGGGGAAGGGAAAGGAGTTTGTAAGACACTCTGAGACTCCTTTGGGTAGTGAAGTGTGGGGTATAAATCCAATCTCCTCCTCCTCCTAGGATCCCTTCTAACTCTGTGTCAAGAAACTGGTCTCCTTTAAGAGAGCTTTCCTGCCTAAGTGCTGCCTTTCTTGACTCTAGAAGTCATCACCCCAACCTGCCGGCTTGTTCTCAGAATTGTTGCTTGGGCTGGCAGAAATGATGAACTTGCAGCAGCTGAGAACTGTCCTCTAAAGTGGTGGACAGCTTGCAATTTAGAGATCTCTCCTGGCAACAGCTTTCTATTGGCTCAATGGCTTTTTCTTTCTGCACCGAAAACTTCAGCCCCACAAGGGGGGGAAAAATGCCCCATAAGCCAAAGAATCCTGGCTACGGGCCTTTTCATTGCTGTCTCTCCATCAGGATACTTAAAGTACTGGTAAATAAACTGGAGATGCAGTGATGAAATATTGGAGAGGCCACTAGAGGGAGCAAAACACATGCAGAAAAGTGCAATACGGGGCACACAAGCGAGGAAATGTTTTAGGCAGCAGTTCCTTTTAAAGGTTTCAGCAGACAAGGGATGGGGCTGCACAGGTAGGAAAATTCAACATAGATGACAAAGTGTCCCCAGGCAAAAAACAATAGAACCAGTTACTAAGAAGGATGGTCTTTCTCCCATGGTGGAGGGTGGAAAGAGAAGAGGAAGAAGAGGAGGAGGAGGAGGAGGAGGAGGAGATTGGATTTATACCCCGCCCTCCACTACCCAAAGGAGTCTCAGAGCAGTTTACAGATTCCTTTCCCTTCCCCTCCCCACAACAGACACCCTGTGAGGTAGGTGGGGCTGAAAGAGCTCTGACAGAAACCGCTCCTTTTCAAGGACAGCTCTGACAGGACTATGGCTTGCCCAAGGTCATCCAACAGGTGCAAGTGGAGGAGTGGTGAATCAAACCTGGTTCCCCCAGATCACTTAACCACCACACCAAACTGACTGGGAATTCATCTTTTGGGGACATTCTAGTTTTGGATTCCTTCCACCGAGCAGGAGGTTGGACTACATGGCCTTGAAGGCCCCTTCTAGCTGTGATTCCCTAACTATGAGACTTAGGGATGCTCAGTGTCACGTCATACACATGTGTGCCATTTTAAAATGTGCATACCCCGTCCAGGTGGTTCCAACTTGTGTCTCACTTGTTTCAACAGCCAGTGCCTCGAGGCAAAGAGCGGCAGTTTCCCAAAGACGAAAGACTTCAAACATGCAGATAAAATGAAACGCAAATCGAAGCACTCATATCCGGGGGAAATAATTTTGGGGGAAATCAAAGGCATTGTTAGCTAATGAAAAAAAACATTTTCTTTTGTGATTTGGAAGGGCCGTGTCTGCCAGGCCCCACTGCAATTTGCCCTAGAAACAGAGTCACGGATAGGATCAGCAGGCTATTCCGAGTGTGATCGGCAGGGCCCAGACGAAAAGGGGTGGATGTACGTTTCCAGGATCCTGAATTATTATTTGATAGATTACTCCCCATCCCCCAACATGGCCTTTTCCAAACAATTTTCACTCCTCTACTATAGAATTGTAGAGTTAAAGGGCTTTGTAGGTCATCTAATCCAATTTCTTGTTCGATACAGGAAAACGAAAACTAGATTACCGTCTCGGAAATTAGCAGCCGCCGGCAGCTGGTAGGTGGGTGGCGGAAGTGAACCAGGATGCTACCCCCACCATCGGATCTCCCAGCCAAAAGTCCCAGTTTCTGAGGTCACCACAGATGCTGCTGGGTTGGGTTGCCAACGCTGGATCGGGAAATTCCTGGAGATTCAGGAACAGAGCCTCGGGAGGGTGGGATTCAGGAAGGGGTAGAACTTGGCATGGTATAAGGCCATAGAATCCACCCTCCAAAGCAGACCTTTTCTTCAGGGAAACTGATCTCTGTAATGTAGGAATTAAAATGTGGGATTCGCCACCAGAGGATGGCCACAGGATTTTGTTGTTCTTCAGTCGCTCAGTCGAGTCTGACTCTTCGTGACCCCATGGACCACATCACGCCAGGCCCTCCTGTCTTCCGTTGTCCTCTGCAGTATGCTTAATTTCATGTCCTTGCCCTGATAACACTGTCTAACCATCTCGTCCTTTGCCATCCCCTTCTTCTTTGACCTTGAATCTTTCCCAGCATCAGAGTCTTCTCCAGTGAGGGCTCCCTTCTCATTTGGTGGCCAAAGTATTTGAGCTTTAGCTTCAGGATCTGGCCTTCCAGGGAACAGTCAGGGTTGATTTCTTTTAGGATCTCCTAGCAGCCCAGGGGACTCTCAAGAGTCTTCTCCAGCACCATAATTAAAAAAAAAATCTATTCTTCGGCGCTCAGCCTTCCTTACGGTCCAACTCTTACAGCCATACATGACTACTGGGAATACCATTGCTTTGACCATACGGACTTTTGTTGGCAGGGTGATGTCTCTACTTTTTATTATGCTGTCTAAGTTTGCCATCGCTTTCCTCCCAAGGAGCAGGCGTCTTTCAATTTCATGGCTGCAGTCACCGTCTGCAGTGATCTTGGAATCAACAGGAATCAACAGCTTTAAAGGGGGATGAGATAGATTCATGGAGGATATGTCTACCAATGGCTACTAGCCATGTTGACTGAGGGGAAACTCCACATTCAGAGGAACTCAGCCTCTGAATCCCAGAGCT
>NW_015161545.1:20032-31851 GCF_001447785.1 Gekko japonicus
ATTTGGAATACTGTGTGCAGTTCTGGGCACCACACCTTAAAAAGGATATTATAGCTTTGGGAAAAGTGCAGAAAAGGGCAACTCGAATGATAAAAGGGTTGGAACACTTTCCCTATGAGGAAAGGTTAAAGCGCTTAGGGCTCTTTAGCTTGGAGAAAAGACGACTGAGGGGTGACATGATCGAGGTTTATAAGATTATGCATGGGAAAGAGCAGGTAAAGAAAGAGGTACTTTTCTCCCTTTCTCACAATACAAGAACTCGTGGGCACTCCATGAAACTGCAGAGCGGTCGGGTTAGAACGGATAAAAGGAAGTACTTCTTCACCCAAAGAGTGATTAACACATGGAATTCACTGCCACAGGAAGTGGTGGGTGCTACAAGCATGGATGGCTTCAAAAGGGAATTAGATAAGCATATGGAGCAGAGGTCCATCAGTGGCTATTAGCCACAAGGTATAGCTAGGGGCTCTGGGGCAAGTGATGCTCTGTCTTCTTGGTGCTTGGGGGGGGGGTCAACAGTGGGAGGGCTTCTAATGTCCTGGCCCCACTGCTGGACCTCCTGATGGCACTGGTATTTCTGGCCTCTGTGTGACACAGAGTGTTGGACTGGATGGGCCTTTGGCCTGATCCAACATTGGCGTCTCTTATGACATTCCTTAGGATAGAGAAAGGTGGGCTATAAAAACCAACTCTTCTTCTTCTTCTTCTTCTTCGACATTCCTTAGGATAGAGAAAGGTGGGCTATAAAAACCAACTCTTCTTCTTCTTCTTCTTCTTCTTCTTCTTCTTCTTCTTCTTCTTCTTCTTCTTTCTCTTCTTCTTCTTCGACATTCCTTAGGATAGAGAAAGGTGGGCTATATAAACCAACTCTTCTTCTTCTTCTTCCTATTTGATACAGAGATGTCTGTCTACCATCAGACAGCTCTACCTTTCCTTTTCTGAAGCAGGTAGGCACCGAATCCATCGGATGGCCATTGAAAGCACCTGACCAGCCTCCCTTTGTGTACTTTTACCTTGTACATATCCCAAACACCGACTGGTACATTCCCAGGGCCAATTTCACAATTAAGTCCTGCTGATATCCAAGGCAGGTGAAAGTCATTAACACGAGGTTTCTATGTAAGGGGAATGGAGGTACAAGTGTTCAAAACTCCCAGGCAGAAATAAGATACTAAGGCAATCGATATTTACTATTTAATGCAAAGTCTGCTAATTAGCCGGGAGGAAATCAATGGGGGGGGGCAGAAGAAAAAAGGGATCAGGTCTCTATCAGATGCTCTGCCTTTTCTCCGCCTCTTTAGCAATTTCAGGGGAAGTTTCCAATTCCAATTGCATTTGAACATGGGGTTTTTTTATGGAGCAATGCAGGAGCTCTGCTATAAGACAGAACGCCACCAAAGGCATTTGGATATGTATGTAGGGCTTCCAGTCTCCAGGGGGTGACTGGAGATCTCCCGGAATTACAACTGGTCTCCAGGTAACAGAGATCAGCCAATCCATATGCAAAAGAACCTCCTCAAAGCTCCTCTATTAGCATATCACAGCCTGGGGAACTCCTACAAGATAATGACTCAGCCCTACCCCACCTTCCTGAGTAGATACAAATTACCTGCCTACCATTTTCCTTCTCACCTTGACCCAGAGAGGACTCCGTCTTTCTGTGTTGTACCTCTGAGGATGCCAGTCACAGCTGCTGGCGAAACGTCAGGCCCTACAATGCCAAGACCACGGCCATACAGCCCGGAAGATCTACAACAACTGAGATCAATTCCCCTGGATGAAGAATGACCGATCTGAAAAGAAGAGAAGAGAGTGGATTTATACCCCACCCTTCACAACCCAAAGGAGTCTCAGAGCAGCTTACAGTCTCCTTTCCCTCCCCCACAACAGACACCCTGTGAGGTCGGTGGGGCTGAGAGAGCTCTCTCGAGAACTGCTCGTGAGAGTACAGCTCTGAAAGGACTTGAAGCGGTCCCAAAGTCACACTAGCAGCTGCAGGTGGAGGAGTGGGGAATCAAACCTGGTTCTCCCAGATTAGAGTCCGTGCTCCTAACCACTCCACCAAACTGGAAGGTGGACTCTATGGCATTAAGCCCCAGTCAAGTCTCTCCCATTCCTAGCCCTGTTCTCCCCAGACATCCATTTAAAACTAGAGACCTCACTCCTTATTTGAACCACCTACAGAAACAATTGAAGTAGTAAAGATGCTACCACATTGACTGAGATGGGCATTGGTTCCAGCACGCAGGCGGAACACCACAGAACATGCCTTTTGGAGTAGGGTTGCCAACATCCAGGTGGGTCCTGGACAGTGTTCCCTCTAAGCTGAGTTAGTGTGAGCTAGCTCACAGTTTTTCAGCTTCCAGCTCACACATTTTTGTCATAGCTCAGGGAAGATGGCTCCAGAGCAAACTAATTGATGCAACAGCCAAATCGCTTGCTCACAATTTTAATGCCAGTAGCTCACAAAGTAGAATTTTTGCTCACAAGACTCCACAGCTTAGAGGGAACATATCTCTTGGAACTACACCTTATCTTCAGGTGACCTAGAGAAAATGGCTACTTTGGAGTGTGAACTCTGTGGCTTCACATCTTTGCTCCTAATCTCACAGCTGGCCACCCTACATTTATCAGTTATGGGGATGTTTCCAAAACTTCTCTGAGTTCCTCCCAGATTTTGAAACTCTATTTCACATAGTCTATCTAATTCCATGAGCAGGAAACATGACATTAAGCAAAGTCCGGAGTGTGACAGAAGACAGGAAGGCCTGCTGTGATGCGGTCCGTGGGGTCGCGAAGCGTCAGACTCGACTGCGCGACTGAACAACAACAACAACAACAAAAGTCTATCTAATGGGCTGATCTGGATGGCCCAGGCTAGTATGACCTCAGGAGCTAAGCATGGTGGGCCCTGGTTAGTCCTAGGATAGGAGACCACCAAGGAAGTCCAGGCTTGCTATACAGAGGCAGACAACAGCACACCACCTCTGTTTTTGACCGATTTCCTACTAGCCACTGCTCTGCCCTCGCTCTTCCTTCCTCCCCCCCCGATTGTATGTGTCAATTTCCCACCACTTGCTGCGCGGCCGCATTTTGACCCACGGCATCACCTGATTTCCCCCGAGTCTTCTTGATCCTGGGGAATTTCAGACAGGCGCTATGTCCCGGTAGGGAACCGATTCTCAACCGGGTTGTGGTCTGTCATTTCAGACAGAACCCGGTTAGGAATCGGTTCCCTACCGGGATCACCGCTTGTGAATCGGCTCCTTTCTGGTAGGGGCAAGCCGTGTGTGAAACGGCAGCCCTGTACCGGTTCATCTGGAAACGGAAGACTCCCGGTTTGAAACCGGGAGAAAACTGGTAATGTGAAATTCCCCTCTGTTTTTTTGAGGATCGAGAAGACGTGGAGGAAATCGGGTGAAGCTGCGGGTCGAAATGCGGCCGCGCAGCAAGTGGTGGGAAATTGACACATACTATTGTGTGTGGGGGGAGAAAGAGCGAGGGTGGGGCAGCGGCTAGCGGGAAATCGTTCCTCTTGCTTTGAGACCCCCCTACTGGGTCACTGTAAATCAACCATGACTTGATGACACCATCTGTCTAATGCATTTTAATCCTGCCCTTCATCCAAGGAGCTCAAAGCAGTGTGCGTGGTTGTCTCGTTCTTTTTTTCATGCTCACAACAAACTCGTTTTCTACGAAGATCGATCCAGGTGGGCAGCCGTGTTGGTCTGAAGCAGCAGAACAAAGTTTGAGTCCAGTGGCACCTCTAAGACCGACAAAGTTTCATTCTGGGTATAAGCAGGGCTGTTTTTGGGCAGGAACGCACAGGAAAGGAGTTCTGGCTGGCTCCTGAGTTGGCCACGCCCAGCAGGAACTCATTAGCATAATAGGCCACACCCAACAGCAGGAACTCATTAGGATTGGCTACATTAGGGGTGTGTGGCCTAACATGCAAAGGAGTTCCTGCTACAAAAAAAAACACCCTGGGTTTTGACAACAAACAAGGTAAACAGAATAAGAAGGGAAAGGTGGGTGTGGCTGGATGACCACACTTCTGGTAACATGGGGGTGTGGCCTGATATGCTAATGAGCTGTGTTGTCAGGGGTGTGGCCTAATATGCTAATGAGTTCCTGCTGTTGGGTGTGGCCTATTATGCTAATGAGTTCCTGCTGGGCTTTTTCTACAAAAAGAGCCCTGGGTATAAGCTTTTATGAGCAAGCAGACTTCCTCAGATAGTGTGCCTGCACATGAAAGCTCATACCTTGAATAAAACTTTGGCTGCAGTCACAGTACAATGCTCCCTCTGAGCTGTGGAGTCTTGTGAGCAAACATTCTACTTTCTGAGCTACCGGCATTAAAGTTGTGAGCAGGACTGATTTGGCCACGACATCAGTTAGTTTGCTCTGGAGCACTCCTTCCTGAGCAGAGACAAAAATGTGTGAGCCGGAGGCTAAGAAACTGTAAGCTAGCTCACACTGACTCAGCTTAGAGGGTGTCCCGCTCCAGGGGTCACGGCCGGGGTCCAGCTGACCCCGGGAGCCCCGACAAACGACCCAGAGCCGCAGCGAGGCAACTTACCAGCCGCAAGACGACACGACGAGGCAGAGCAGTTCAGCCAACCCTCCAGCGAAAGCAGCAACCCGACGAAAAGCCCCAGACGCGCCCGAGGGAAAAGCCGAGGCGCGGGAGGCTTCGGGCAGGGAGCTGGCCGGGGCTGTGGGAGGGGAGGGCTGCAAGGGTACCCCGTAGAACCAGGGCAGCGCATGGCCTGGAAACGCCCCGATGGCGTCTCCAATGATATGGGGGGGAGGGGCCAGGATCACGAAGGCGAGGGGTGGCGGGCTGAGCGAGGGGAAGGGGGAATAAAAGGGGGATACAGAGAAGGCCGAGGAGGATGGCACGCTGCGAACAAGTAAGGAGAGAGAGAACAAATGAAGGAAGGCACAGAGAGAAGGGGAAAAGGGCACAGGCACAGCGTGCAGGCAGAGGGACTCTGAGGGGTGCTTCTAACCCCGTCCCCTGCCAAGCTGAGGCCACCTCTCCCCCGCTTTCCCCCGACTCCATCTCTTGCTCGGCCCACACACCCTCGGACGACGTGGCTGACGCATCCTCAATACGGCCACCGGGGGGCGCCATCCAGAAGACCAAGGGGGACCCCGACAGAGGGAACACTGGTCACAGACACTAAATAGTCCACTTTCAGTCCACTTTCAAACTGGATTTTACTTCAGGTGATTCTGCATCTTAGCATTCACTCCACATTTTCTGAACTGGGAGGAAAGAGGTGCAGCTCAAAAACACATTCAGATACCCCAGGCCGACGCCATACTGACTGCAAAGTCACCCCTGATCGGCCATCAAATGGCCATAAATCTATGCAGAAAGTACAAGAAAACCCAATGGTCAGGGGTCATTTCGTAGAAAAAGAGGTGCAGGTGCTCATTGGCATAACTCATTAGCGTAACTTATTTGCATATGCCACACCCCCTGACATCACCGGAAGTGTGTCAGAAAGCAACACCCACCGCTCAGGCTCCACTGGACTGTTTTGGATTGCTAGCTATTGGGTAGGGGGGAACGTGCAGATCTGTCCTTGCAGAGGAGGGAGAGCTTGTACCTGAATAAAACTTGGGTCTTAAAGGTGCCACTGGACTGTCTTGGACCTGGGGGCTGGAGGGGGGGCTCTGCAACTTACCTAGCTGCTTCTTGCTCTGACTGAGGACTGCTGGGAGCAGGGGGCGGGGCTTGTTGCATGTGCCCACCCCCTGGGATCTTTACTTCCGGAGCTCCGCTCCCGTGCGCTCCTGGAAGAAATGACCTCTGCCGATGGTCAAAGGAAGTGAAAGCCGCATGCGATGCAGAGGGGAATTTCTGTTCCAACGTGGGTTTGCGAAAACAACAGAGGGAAAAGCCAATGCAGAATCAGTCTGTGTGAACTGGCCAAATCCAGTTAGGAAGTGCATTGGATTGGATTGAAAGTGGATTATTTAGTTAGTGTGTGACCGCAGCCCCTGTTGGTTTTAAAGGTGCCACTGGACACTGACTTTGTTCTACAGCAAGCTTGTGATATAGATAATGCCGAGAACGAGAGAGAGAGAGAGAGAGAGGTCCAAGGTCAGCCAGCAAAATTTATGTGGAGGAACTTGATCCCTAGCAGTTATGCTAATTTCTATACCATACTGACTCCCTGGTCAGTATCAAATAGGGGTTCTGCGTGTCTTCACAGGATCCCTGCTGTAGGGGACAGCGATACGCATTTCACCGCCGTCACCAGGATGTGACGCTACGTGTCGCTCTGGCAACGGGACTCCAAACAACCCCGTTGCCAGAGTGACGTGTAGCGTCACATCCTGGCGATGGCGGTGCAACGCGTATCGCTGTCCCCCATGGCAGGGATCCTGTGAAGACACGCGGATCCCCCGCCGTGGCTTGGCAGCCCTAGTATCAAAGTTAGGGTTGCGAGCTCCGGGATTGGAAAATCCTGCAGATTTTTAGGTGGCGCCTGGACTGGCAGTTTATCAGAGATGTGATGCCATAGAGGTCCCACTCCAAAGTAGTCATTTTCTCCAGGCCGACTGGTCTCTGTCACTTGGAGATAAGTTGCACTTCCAGGAGATCTCCAGGACCGACCTACAGGTCAGCAGCTCGAATCCAAAAGGCATTTTCTGTGCTGTCCCACCAGTGTGCTGGCTCTGATGCACATCTCGGTCAACGTGATAAACCTTTACTATCCCCACTGTCTCTGTAGGTGGGTCAACTAAGGAGTGAGGTCTCCAGTTTTAAATGGATGTCCCTTGTTCCAGAGTCCAGACCATTCCAGCCTTATGAAGGAGAACAATTTTGGCGTGGTGGTTAGGAGCACAGACTCTAATCTGGGAGAACCGGGTTTGATTCCCCACTCCTCCACATGCAGCTGCTGGGGTGACCTTGGGTCAGTCACATGTTCTCTCTGAGCTGTTCTCTCAAGAGCAGTTCTTTTAGTGCTCTCTCAGCCCCACGTACCTCACGGCGTGTCTGTCTTGACTACAAGAAGTTTGGGAACACAGCAGCGAGCCACGTCACTTTCTCTGAGCAGTTGTCTCCTGAACATTGATGAAGCTGTGGAAGCCAAGCAGGTCCTCCCGCATTCCTCCTTCGTTTCTTCCTCATTTGCAATATCACTCTGCATGCCATAAAAAGAAGCCCACATTCCCTCTGTCAAGGGAGCCCTTCTGAACTGGGGAAACATTAGCTTTACGGCTAATCTGATTAAGCATATTTTGAGGCAGACAAATGGGCCATGGGTGGCTCATAACGTATTTATTAGCAAAGTTTATATGGCTGCATCGAGGAGAGAAAAAGGGAGAAGGTTATGGAATTCTCCTTCTTCTTGTTCTTCTTGCTGTGTCTTGTAATAGCTGTGGTGATTCAGTCCCAAGATGCCCCTAGACAAAGTGGAGTTTGATAGTTCCCCCTACCTCATCATGAGGCACCACTAGAGTTTAGGGTTCCCAAGTACCTACCTACGAACTGGCGGGGGACACATGCTTCCCCGCCGGAAGATTCTTGCTTGTAACACAGACGCTGCACTAGTTCTGTCGCCCAGACGTGCCGTAGGCACGTAGCTGGGCGACGCTCTGGTAATGGGACTGGAAACTCGATGGTACCATCGAGTTTCCAGCCCCATTGCTAGAGCGTCACCCGGCTACGTGCCTATGTCAAGTCTGGGCGACGGAATAGTGCAGCGCCTGTGTTTTCCCCGCGAAGAACTATACGGTCCCACGAAGAACTATAGATCCCCCGCCGAATTAAGGTAAGTACTTGGGAGCCCTGCTAGAGTTACCAGCTCCGGTTTGGAAAATACCTGGAGATTTGGGGGGTGGAACCTGGGGAAGGCGGGGTTTGGGGAGGGAAGGGGCTTCAGTGAGGCATCGATGCATAGAGACCACCTTCCAAAGTGGCCACTTTTCCCAGGGGGACTGATCTCAGTTGCCAGGAGATCAGTTGTTATTCCAGGAGATCTCCAGCCACCACCTCGAGTCTGGCAAGCCCAGGCAATGCCATATTCCAAGAGTCTATTAAAATTCCTCGGTGTTCCCAAGACGGATTCCTTTGACATGGATCCATTGACATCTTACTGCCCTGAGCTTTTAGGAATTCCAGGGTGACAACGGTTTGGGATAGTTTATTTGTTTTGTTGTCGTCCTCCTGCTTTTCACATCCCTGCTTTCCCCGTTCCAACAGGAGAGAGACATCTGTGATTCCGTTAGAAGGAAGATAAATCCCTCCCGTGTGACATCAAACCTGGCCATTAATCTTTGAAGTAAGAAGTTTGTAGGAAGGCAATTTTGGCCATGTCTGACTCCTAATAATTTTAAAGCCGGTTCACATAAGCTTTCTGAGGATCAAGGACTTTGGACGGCCAAGAGCATGCAGAGCTATTTTATGAAAGACTTCCAGGTCGAAAAAATAAACCTTATTTGGCTATTTAGATGCTGGTTTCTAGCGAGAGCATTCAAAGGTTAATGATGTGGTGCTCCTTCCCCTTGAAAGGTAGGCATGACATTTCCTCTACACAGCGGCGTATGGGAGGGGGGGATTCTCTTGCATTCCGTTTAGGGGTCCCATTCTCCTAGTGGGGGTGGTGGATATTCTGCCCCCTACTCCTGTTCCCTACCACCACCCCCTGAGCGGCAGCAGGTGGGGGAAAATAAAACCTTGTGGCATTGCGTGCAGCCTCACATCACTTCAGATTTTTTTTTTAAAAAAAGAAGTGTCATAAAGTAGCTCTAGGAATCACGGGAAACGCTATGGTTTTACCATAGAGAGTTTCTGGCAATTCCTAGAGCTATCCCCATGACACTTCCTTTTTAGAAACCAGAAGAGACATGATGTCACAGCTGGTGACATGCCCTCCACATATCCCTCCCCGCAGCCCTCCCACTGGTTTCCAGGTATTGCTTGGCAAGCCGATTTCTGTCATGTACAATGGTGCCCTTGCACATATAGAAGACATTTCTCACTTGAGCTGTACCTCCTTATACTAAAGGCAATGCTGTTCCTGATGGACTATCTAGAAGCAGTTTTTTTGAATGGATGCAGAAAACAGAGGGAGAGGAGAAAGATCTACTCTGTAATCAAAGCTGAGGGGTGACATGATCAGAGGTTTACAGGGTTATGCATGGGACAGAGCAGGTCTAGAAAGTTATACAGGCTATCATACAACATGCCATGCCTTAGCTTTGAGAGACTAAGTCCCCTCCTTGCTTATCAAGCTGATAGCTAATATACCAAACCTAGCCAATCACTAACAAGGTGAATTAATTACTTACTCTAACAATGCCTGATAGAGAACACCTGTTAGTATAACTCCTGGCTATAATCACTTAATCACTTAGCATGACAGCTAGGACTGTCAAACAGATCAAACTGATCTAGTAACTGCTTGCTACCTTATTTACCTAGACATATATCTCAATAGGACTATCTAGAAGCAGTTTTTTGAATGGATGCAGAAAACAGAGGGAGAGGGGAAAGATCTACTCTGCAATCAGAGCTGAGGGGTGACATGATCAGCGGTTTACAAGATTATGCATGGGACAGAGCAGGTAGAGAAAGAGGTCCTTTTCTCCATTTCTCACAAGACAAGAACTCGTGGGCACTCCATGAAATTGCTGAGTGGTTGGGTTAGAACAGATCAAAGGAAGTCCTTCTTCACCCGAAGAGCGATTAACACATGGGATTCACTGCCACAGGAGGTGGTGGTGGCTCCCAAACTGTTCTAATATTTGCTGGAAATGCAAAACAAATGGGGGAACATTCTATCATATGTGGTGGCGATGTATAAGAGTACAGAAATATTGGAAGAATATACAGAAGATAAATACAGGAAATGGTAAAGGTGAAAATGGACTTAGTGCCTGAAATATACTTGCTAAATATAATTCCAGAAGGTCTTAGCTATAATGAAAAATACTTAATACTATATATAATCACAACTGCAAGAATACTATGGGCAAAATATTGGAAGCAAGATAACATACCCAATAAAGATGAAATAATAGAGAGATTGATGAGAGTAGCTGAAATGGACTAAGTTTAATGTTACAGGGGGGAAATGAAGAAATGTTTATAAAAAGATGGTCGGGGATGTATAGTTAGTTAGAAAACAATTAAATGACTCTAAATGTATGTACATATACATATACATTACATATACATATATATATACATATATATACACACAAATGGATGTTTTATATGTGAAAACCTACATATATATATATATAAAGAAATTATGCACGGGGTGGAGAGAGTAGGCAAAGACAACCTTTGCTCCCTCTCCCAAAATACAAGAAGCCGAAGATATCCAAAGAAGTTGATGGAGTTTAATGTTACAGGGGGAAATGAAGAATTTTTTATAAAAAGGTGATCGGGAATATATAGTTGGTTAGACAACAATTAAATGACTCTAAATGTTAATGTACATATGTATATATAGACAAATGGATGTTTATATGTGAAAACCAATAAAAATATATATTTAAAAAAGAGGGAATTAGGTAAGCACATGGAGCAGAGGTCCATCAGTGGCTATTAGCCACAAGGTATAGGTAGGAACTCTCAGTCTGGGGCAAGTGATGCTCTGTATTCAGAGTGGGGAGGGGTTCTCCAAAGAAGCTAGCATATTTTGGTCACATCCATGAGAAGACAAGAGTCACTGCAAAAGACAATAATGCTGGGAAAAGTTGAAGGCATCAGGAAAAGAGGAAGACCCGACATGAGTGATGGCTACAGGCATAGACGGCTTTAAAAGGGATTGGACGGATTCATGGAGCAGACGTCTATCAGTGGCTACTGGCCTTGGTGACTAAAGGGAACCTCCACATCCAGTGACACTAAACCTCTGACTCCCAGAGCTAGGAGGTAACATCAGGGGATGGCCTCAGTCTCTATGTCCTGTTGTTGGACCTCTGGAAGAACTGGTTGGCCACCGTGTGAGAGAGGATGCTCTTCTTATGTCCTTCTTATAGACATTCACTTCTGCCTGAACTTTGTGCTTTCCTTGCATAACGGTGGCAGCGAAAGGAACAATTCAAAACACCGTAGCTCACGTTGGACCTGGGCATTTCTTTTACATCCCGAGCTGAAACAGCACACAAAGATTATGGGGGTGGCTCCGATTCTGTGCAGACTTTAGAGGCCGCCTTTTGAAGAGCTGGAAAAATAAATTGCGCGGGGGTGGGGGGAAACAGACCCAGTCGCTTGCTCTATGAGAGCATTCGTTGGGAGTGCTTCTTATAATTTGTAACAATTATGGTAATATTGTTGCAGTGCTTGACCGGCTTGATCCCCGTGAATGGGCCACTGATGAGTGCTACTGATTCTAACAAAAGAGCCTTAATTTTCCTAAAATTGCTCTCAACGTTCTCCTGAATAAGCAAACAGGGAAGCTGGGCTACCTGCTGGCATCTGAGCTTAGTAATCTGCTCAAGGGGGTGGTGTTGCCATTTGCATTTGAAGTAAAACAGAAAGCAAGCTCCAAGCTGGAGCTGGTTGAAACTGGTGGGCAGGGCTTTTTTGTTAGAAAAAGCCCAGCAGGAACTCATTAGCATAATAGGCCACACCCAGCAGCAGAAACTCATTAGCATATTAGCCACACCCCTGATTGCACCACTCATTGGCATATTAGGCCTCATTCCCATATTGCCAGAAGTGTGGTCATCCAGCCACACCCACCTTTTGCTTTTTATTCTGTTAACCTTGTTTGTTGTCAAAACCCAGGGCTTTTTTTGTAGCAGGAACAACTTTGCATGTTAGGCCACACACCCCTAATGTA
>NW_015161545.1:32554-35664 GCF_001447785.1 Gekko japonicus
GCCCCTTCGCTGACAGCTTTCAAGAAGAGGCTGGACGAATATTTGTCAGAGGCCCGAATCTGCATTTGTCTTTCCCACCGGTGTCCCAGCCTTTTGACTCTGTCTTCAAAAAAGGTGTCTACATTTGGTGTCGTTTTCACACCTCAACAGTGCTAGCATACTTTTGCACGTCCACATATGTGTATCATCCTTTGGGGCGGCTCCACTGTCATTGCGCCTCTGCACTGCTTTAAAAGAATCTTCTCCAAACAACATTCAAACAAGCATAGAGAAAGACGGTGTCGCAGCAGCACGAAAATGATTTTAAAATGCAAACGTAGATTCGACCAGAGATGCTTGAGGTCGGTCCTGCACTGGGCAGGAGGTGGGACTAGATGGTTTGTATGGCCCCTTCCAACTCTATGATTCTATGAAATCTTCTTTAAGGTGCTACTGGATTCAAACCGCGCTCCTCTACTGCAGACCAACACGGACGCCCACCTCGAAGGTATTCCAGTAGGTCTCTTTCTATCATGCCTGGCACATAACATCACTAAATATGTACACAACTTTGATGGTGCCACGCCAAACTTCTTAGGTTGAAAAGACGAGGTAAAATTCAATACAGAAAACTTCTCTCTCTGCCTATGAGCTCCCCGTTTGGCCATTAAAAAAAAAAAAGGTTACTGTGCGAAGCTCGCTCTCTAAGAGACATTTTGCCTGCAGACTCTGTACCTTAGAGTCCTACTGGCCATGTTCCTAATTTACGACTCGGGGTGCTACAAAGTTCCCCCCCCTAATTTATTCAGCAAGTTTCACATCCTTTAGACAAGACATATCGAATCCCGACCACTTGGGTTTGATTGATCCCAGTAGTAGGAGTAATATGTTATCGTGTTGCAGCAATACCTGACAGGCGCTTAATATAGATTTTTTTTAAGAGCTAGGAGGCTGTACGCAACAGCCACCAAACTTTTCAAAATCCCAAAAGGTCATTTTCTCAAAAAAGGGGGACTTTAGAAATTCAACCACGTCGACTTGATGTTAAAAATGATCTGTCGCGGGACTTGAAATTTATTGGTTTCCAAGGGGGAAAGGATCTTCCTGCTTCTCAGGTCTAAGTCTGAAGAGGGTCGGAAATCTGCTCACACCTGTAACTCCAGGCTTACTCAGAAGTAAATCCCTTTGTGTTTAATGGGACTCATGTATGTAAGTTGCCATCAAGTTGCAGCTTACTTATGGCAACCCCAGCAAGGGCCTTTGAAGGCAAGGGAGAATCAGAGGTGGTCTTCCATTGCCTTCCTCTGCAGAGCCTTCCTTGGTGGTCCCCCATCCAAGTACTGACCCTGCTTAGCTTAGACTTATGGCAACCCCAGCAAGGGGCTTTCAACACCAGTGAGAAGCAGAGGTGGTCTGCCATTGCCTTCCTCTGCAGAGCCTTCCTTGGTGGATTCCCTTACAAGTACTACCCTTCTTAGCTTAGACTTATGGTGACCCCCCACCGCAAGGGGATTTCAAGGCAAGGGAGAAGCAGAGTTGGTTTGCCATTGCCTTCCTCTGCAGAGTCTTCCTTGGTGGTCCCCCATCCAAGTACTGACCCTGCTTAGCTTAGACTTATGGCAACCCCAGCAAGGGGCTTTCAACACCAGTGAGAAGCAGAGGTGGTCTGCCATTGGCCTTCCTCTGCAGAGCCTTCCTTGGTGGATTCCCTTACAAGTACTACCCTTCTTAGCTTAGACTTATGGTGACCCCCCACCGCAAGGGGATTTCAAGGCAAGGGAGAAGCAGAGTTGGTTTGCCATTGCCTTCCTCTGCAAAATGTTCCTTTGTGGCCTCCCAGCCAAGTACTAACTCTGCTTAGCTTAGACATATGGCAACCCCAGCAGGGGGCATTCAAGACCAGGGAGAAGCAGAGGTGGTCTGCTCTTCTTTGGTGGTCTCCCATCCAAGTACCAGCTCTGCTTAGCTTAGACTTATGGTGACCCCAGCCAGGGGCTTTCAAGCAGTGGTGGTCTTCCATGGCCTTCCTCTGCAGAGCCTTCCTGGGTGGTCTCCCATCCAAGTACCAACCCTGCTTAGCTTAGACTTATGACGACCCCAGCGAAGAGCTTTCAAGGAAAGTGAGAAGCAGAGGTGGTCTGCCATTGCCTTCCTCTGCAGAGCCTTGCTTAGTGGATTCCCTTCCAAGTACAACCCTTCTTAGCTTACACTTATGGTGACCCCAGCAAGGGGCGAGAACTGATAAGAGTACAATGGATATCCTGGTCTTATAACCTGGGTCTTCATTATCCACGCCCGATGCTTCAGCCACTGCACTAAACCAATTATGTACCTAAACGCCATCAACCCCCAACTGAGTTATGGTAACCCCAGAAAGGGGCTTTAAGGCAAGTGAGAAGTAGAAGTGGTTTGCCATGGCCTTCCTCTGCAAAATGTTCCTTATTCCCTTTCCAAGTACCAACACTGCTTAGATTTATGGCGACCCCAGCAAGGGGCTTTCAAGGAAAGTGAGAAGCAGAGGTGGTTTGCCATTACCTTCCTCAGCACAGCCTTCCTTCGTGGATCACCTTGCAAGTACCAACCCCTTTTAGCTTAGATTTATGGTGACCCCAGGAAGTGGCTTTCAGAGCAAATGAGAAGCGGAGGCAGTTCACCATCATTTTCTTCTGCAGAGCCTTCCTTGGTGGACTCCCATCCAGTATCGACCCTGTTTAGCTTCCAAACACTGAAAAGATCAGGCTATACCATGCCACCGTCTCTACACGCTAAACCAAGTAATCAGAAATTTGCCTTCCTGGAACTCAGTTTGGTGTAGTGGTTAAGTGTGTGGACTCTAATCTGGGAGAACCAGGTTTGATTCCCCACTCCTCCACTTGCGCCTGGCTGGATGACCTTGGGCAAGCCGTAGTTCTGGCTCAGCTGTCCTCAAAAAAGAGCCATTTCTGTCAAGAGCTCTCTCAGCCCCATCTACCTCACAGGGTGTCTGTTGTGGGGAGGGGAAGGGAAAGGAGTTTGTAAGCCGCTCTGAGACTCCAAGTGAAGGGCGGGGTATAAATCCAATCTCTTCTTCTTCTTCTACCTCACAGGGTGTCTGTTGTGGGGAGGGGAAGGGAAAGGAGTTTGTAAGCCGC
>NW_015161545.1:35943-36423 GCF_001447785.1 Gekko japonicus
ATCTCTTCTTTTCTTCTTCTTCTTCTTCTTCTTCTTCTTCTTCTTCTTCTTCTTCTTCTTCTTCTTCCACCCATTCACTTCTCCATATTTTATTGAGTATTTATCAATAGCCAGTGTCTGGTTTTATTAAGTATTATTTGTTTTTATATGCAATTGTTGTTTTATTGTTGTAATCCACCCTGAGCCTTTAGGAAAAGATGGCATAGAAATGTAATAAACAAAATAATTTTTTTAAAACAAAAATCCAGAAGGAGACTTGGGACCAGTGTTCCCTCTAAGCTGAGTTAGTGTGAGCTAGCCCACAGATTTTTGTCTTAGCTCAGGAAGCATGGCTCCAGAGCAAACTAAGAACATAAGAGAACATAAGGACATAAGAGAAGCCAATGTTGGATCAGGCCAATGGCGCATCCAGTCCAACACTCTGTCACACAGTGGCCAAAAATACCAGTGGGGCCCAGACATTAGGAGCCCTTCCACTAT
>NW_015161545.1:37525-40922 GCF_001447785.1 Gekko japonicus
CCCCAGAGCCCCTATCTATACCTTGTGGCTAATAGCCACTGATGGACCTCTGCTCCATATGCTTATCTAATTCCCTTTTGAAGCCGTCCATGCTTGTAGCACCCACCACTTCCTGTGGCAGTGAATTCCATGTGTTAATCACTCTTTGGGTGAAGAAGTACTTCCTTTTATCCGTTCTAACCCGACCGCTCTGCAGTTTCATGGAGTGCCCACGAGTTCTTGTATTGTGAGAAAGGGAGAAAAGTACCTCTTTCTTTACCTGCTCTTTCCCATGCATAATCTTATAAACCTCGATAATGCCAGGTAGCTCACAAAGTAGAACTTTTGCTCACAAGACGCCACAGCTCAGAGGGAGCATTGCAGCTGGGACCCACACCATGGTATCCATGGCCACCTAGGCTCTGCCCCATTACCTGGGACCCCTGTGGAAGATTCTTCCAAGACCTTTTTAGGATTCCCAGTCTATCCCTGCTGTACAGATCAGAGAACAGTATCAGAAGAAGCACCTGTAACTCAGATACTGCAAGTCTGAAGAGCATTGTTACGTTCAAAATACATTCTGCAGACAGCATATGGCCCGAAAAGGAAATGGAATGAATTTCGACTGGGTTTGTGGCTTTGCTTCTCACATGCCTTGCAAGCCATGTGTTTATTACAGGAACAAAACCTTGCACCAAAGAGGTAAGGGTGTTCAGTTGACAACCTCAGGTCCCGGGCCACAGTGGAAGCTAAACGAGGAGAAGACAAAAGCTCCCAGATCTGGGGATTGCTTATCTTTCTTCCGCGTGAATCAAAGACATGGAGGGGGGAAAAGGCAGGGAGAAAGAAAGCTAGTGAGAGAAAGAAAACTGGGTCAATGCACATTTCACACAGTGGGAACGACGTACAGCAGAGAATGCTTCCTGGGTCTCTTTGATGTCTCGGCACATCAAAGGGACCCACGGGATAAATGCAAAGTCCCAGGGAGTCGTTCTGTAAAGCTGAAGGGGTTGCAGATTTCTTTTTCCTCTCCCTTCTGGATATATTCCACATTTGCTCTTTACGCTCGTAAAACATCTGAGCGCTCCCCGCCATCGGTACAAGGGGATTGTACACTGCATGGAATTTGGGGGAAAGGTTTCTTCGAGAGACAGTCGGTGGTTTTGTTCTTGGGGTCTTTTTACACTGAAGATTTAGACGCTTCCTTGTCTTCTACCTGCTGCCTCTCTCATTCCTCCCTGAGTATCTCCATAATTGTGTTTGATTTGATTCAGGCTACTCATAGTCTGGGGCTGCGGTGGCTCAAGTGGTTAAGACGCTGAGCTGCAGACTGGAAGGTCGGTAGTTGAGCAGTTGGAGACCCGGGTGCCGCATGACGGAGTGAGCTCCCGTCTCTGGCCCCAGCTCCTGCCAACCTAGCAGTTCAAAAGCAAGAAATGGGAAGTAGATAAATAGGTACCACTTCGGTGGGAAGGTAACAGTGTTCTGTGTGCCTCGGCGTCTAATCCCCACAATCCAAGGAACAGTGCAATAGGGTTTGGAGGACTACGGAAATCCAAAAACAAAGAGAAATCTAAACTCAAGTAGAAACAAGTTGGATTTGACTGGCTTTCAAGCAAGAGAAACCTTTACCTCTACCTTACTCGTAGTCTGCCTTTCTCTCTGAGACTCAAGGCAGATTATGCAGCATAAGTCAAGCACAATCGACAGGACGGGACATCCAAAATCAAAGAGAAATCTAAACTCAAGTAGAAACAAACCTGAAACAAATATATAAGCTTTTAACTATATGTTGTGGACAGTGACTAGGAAGACTCTTCATAGTGCAGAAAAAGAAATAAGAAAACGGGAAAATTGCTCAGTGTCTGAAAGAGACGGAAGAGACTGTGGCCCGACGGACCACCCTAAAGGAAACCACATTGTATGAAGAGACTACAGAAATAGCTTAACAAAACCCACAGCATCTGCTTAGCCCCAGCTTCTGCTTAGTAACAAAGGAAGTCAAAAGGTTGTTAAGCACAGCGCAGCCATAATGAATTCATACATATTATCTGGCACACCCCGCATAGCTAAGTAGGTTATTAGCATGAACATGTGATGTATGTAGAAGTATGTAGTAGGCGAAACAGGAAATAGATTGTAACTCGAGGCCTTTCCACCCTCAGCCCCTCTTACTCAGCCAGTATACCTACTTGTGTTTACCCTGACACAAGATCTTGTGGAACCAAGATAAAGTAAATGTAAAGGTTCCCTTGCTCGAAAGCCAGTGCGGTGCTCATCTCCGTTTCAAAGCCGAAGAGCCAGCACTGTCCGAAGACGTTTCCGTGGTCATGTGGCCAGCATGACTAAACTTCAAGGCACACGGAATGCTGTTACCTTCCCACTGAAGTGGTACCTATTTTGTTGTTGTTGTTGTTCAGTCACACAGTCAATTCCGACTCTTCATGACCCCGTGGACCAGATCACGCCAGGCCTTCCGGTCTTCCGCCGTCCTCTGAAGTTTGCTCAATTTCATGTTTGTTGCATCGATGACACTGTCTAACCATCTCATCCTTTACCGTCCCCGTCTTCTTTGACCTTCAATCTTTCCCAGCATCAGGGTCTTCTCCAGTGAGTGCTCCCTTCTCATTTGGAGGCCAAAGTATTTGAGCTTCAGTTTCATTATCTGGCTTTCCAGGGAACAGTCAGAGTTGATTTCTTTTAGGATTGACTGATCTGGCCCTTCCCTTCCGGAATACCTATGTTGTTTGTGTGATCCTCATCTTTGTAGGGTGTTTATGTTAGCCCATTTTAATGCTCTCCCATCCCTGGTGTTATATGGGAGATTTCAGAAAATTCCATGTACAGATAGGTTGTGTCCATGTGATGAGTAAGATTGAAGATAACAATCATGCTATTTTGCACTGTAAACGTTATGATGATCTTCATGCTGTATTTTTAAAGCCTTTCCTGCTACCTTTGGAGGGTCGATCCAAGGATCATAGACCTTTGTATTTTTAACCTCAAATAAGAGTGAAATCATTGAATCTGTAGCAAAATTCCTCTACCAGGCCTCTAGGAGGAGCTGTTCTTTCTGACCACAGATCCTAGTGTATTTTATTTGGATTTGTACTGTAATGTCAATAAAGGCCCGTGAATTGAATTGTGAATTGAATTGTATTGGAAGGAAAGGGCTAGGTGTTGCACAAGCTCTCATATCATCGGAACCACGTGACATTTCTGTTTCAGCATTGGTGGACAGAAAGGGAAAAGGGAAAAAAAACTGAACCTAAAACTTAGAATTCAGAACCCAAAAAGGTTAGTTAAGGATCAAAGAGGGCCAACTCTAAAAATCATACAAAAATATACATGTATTTATTACACACAAATTAAAATAGCAAAGAAGGGCCCATTCATACCTCATAAACAAACATATATA
>NW_015161545.1:40965-86264 GCF_001447785.1 Gekko japonicus
CTTGGGAGCCAGCCGGAACTCCGTTCCTGTGCGTTCCTGCCCAAAAATAGCCCTGGGTGGACCCAAGCCTTTGAATGCTCAAAACCGCAAGTAATTTACTGTACTCAGGAAGTATATCTAGTAAGTTTTAAAAGAGAGAGAGAGAGATGGGGTATATGAAGAGGGAATCAAAAGCAAAAATCACATTTTTCCCTTTCACTGGGTCCCGAAAAGTCAAAGGCACACATGGGTAAGGTTGCCAACTCTGGGCTGGGAAATCCCTGAAGATTTGGGGATAGAGTGTGGGGAAGGTAGGATTTGGATCGAGGATGGGGTGCTATCCCCCAATGGGGGCAGGGGTTCCCCTGATTTCGGGGGCCCCGATCCACCCGCCGGCCAGCTTGCCGGTGGGGGAGCCCCACCCTTGAAGCGTTCCGTGGTGCCTGATGTGCCCGGCACATTAATGTCACCTAGAAGTGACATCATCACACCAGGCACGTTGCAGGGGAGACACTTTACATTCGGCCAAAAACTCTGTGGTGACCATAGAGTTTTTGGCTGAACGCTAGACTATCCCCCTGCAACGTGCCTAGAGTCTGTAGTCTGGAGATCAGTTGTGATTTGGGGGGATCTTCAGGGCCCCTTGTGGAGGTTGGCAACCCCAACACCCATAACAAAGAGCAAAAATGAGAAAAGACATTTCCCAGAATCCTTTCTCCTGCCACCCAAACATCAAAGGACCAGGAAGAGAGGAGACCGCCTTGGTCTTCAAAGGCTTGTCCATGCTTTGGAATCCTTAAATCTCCCTTCCTACCTTCTGGTATTAACACTTGCTCGGAAAGAGGAAGATTAAGAAAGTCTGGAAGAGAGTGATAAACAAGGCCAGCAGAGACTGGAGGGGGAAGGAAGCTCCTTAGTTATGTTTCCATTTAGATCTACCCAAAGATTAGAACCTGAACAGGTCACATAATATACAGGGTAGCTATATTTGCATTTTGTCCAGGTTAAAAAGATATATAAGCTACGCAATCCATCTTTTATACTCTGCCTGTGAGACCCATCTCTCTTTTGGATCCCCTTTAATGGCATCTCTTTTTTTCTTTTTTGCCTCCCCCCACTTTTTTCTTCCTCCAGGGTGTTGTTCTAGCTAACAAATTGTGCGTCGTCCTCACAAGGCTCACAATCTGAAAATTTTACAGGTTTCGACCGCAGCTGGATTGTCCCGGGCAGCCAGTCTGGCCCAGGGTTACGCGATTTATTTTCCCGCGTGTCACCGAGCCAACCCGAAGACAGTGTTAATAGAAAAGGTCACAGGCTGATAAACCGACATGCCTCGAATCTTTCTGGACAAATCCTGGGGATTGTGCTCGTTTCAAGGAGGTTGGGGGCACGGGAAGTTAAATGTTCCTGATATGAAGGAGTGGCAGCGAAACATGTTCGGCCTGCAAACGAGCTTTCGACAACTGTTTCGCTACAGTTAATGGATGTTTAAAAACTGTGTAAGAATTTTACAAATCTGGACCTGCGGAGGTTGAAGAGGCTTGTAGCGTGATTGGAAAATCCCCGTTCAGAGAGACAGGAAACAACTAGGGGTGTGCATTCGGTTGATACAAACCGAATAAATACCAGAATAATGCCTTCCTCTGATGTTGCCTCCTGGCTCTGGGATTCAGTGTAAAGTAGTATTCCCTGTTGTTCATTCTAGTGTTGGACTAGGAAATGGGAGAACCAGGTTCAGTTCCCCACTGACTTAGGGTGACCTTGTTGGGTTGTCAACAAAGAGTGATCAACACATGGAATTCGCTGCCACAGGAGGTGATGGCGGCTACAAGCATGGACAGCTTCAAGAGGGAATTAGATAAGCATCTGGAGCAGAGGTCCATTGGTAGCTATTAGCCACAAGGTATAGATTGGAACTCTCAGGCTGGGGCAAGTGATGCCCTGTCTTCTTGGTGCTTGGGAGGGGGCAACAGTGGGAGGGCTTCCAGTGTCCTGGCCCCATTGCTGGACCTCCTGATGGCACCTGGTATTTTTGGCCACTATATGACAGAGTGTTGGACTGGATGGGCCATTGGCCTGATCCAACACTGGCTTCTCTTATGTTCTCTTAGGATAAAATGGGGGAGAGGAGAATGATATAAGCTGCTTTGGGTCCTCACTGGCAAGTACAGCAGGGTGTCAATAACTAATAAGCACCATTACACTATGGTTCTCTCCACACTTCATCTTATTAAGAGCTATCTCGATTTGCCAACTCTTGGTTGGGAAATTCCTGGAGATTTGGAGGCGGTTTCTGGGGAAGGAGGGGTTTGGAGATAGGAAGGAGAAGGAGGAGGAGGAGGAGGAGATTGGATTTATACCCCACCCTTCACTACTTGAAGGAGTCTCAGAGTGGCTTACAATCTCCTTTCCCTTCCCCTCCCCAGAACAGACACCCTAAGGTAGGTGGGGCTAAGAGATCTCTTTCGAGGACTGCTCTTGAGATAACAGCTCTGAAAGAACTTGTAACTGACTCAAGGTCACACCAGCAGATGCATGTGGAGGACTGCGGAATCAAATCTGGTGTCACGAAGGTGTGGGCCCCCCCTTCCCAACTCCATCAGAGGAACCCCTATGTTCCAACACCAGGGAGCGGGCAAAGCCGTGTGGGTGTTTCCCGAAGGCTCCGGAGTCCTCTCCCACCGGCCCTTCCGAGGTGGGCCAGCAGGTAAAGGAGGAGGAAAGGGATGGCCCGCTGGCTGGGCTTCTCGCCAGGGTCCTGTCCACTGGAGGGAGGGATGGGGAGTACCTGGAACGAGGTCCCAACAGGTGGAGTCCAACCTCTTGGTCTGATTCCTTTAAGGCGTGGGCAGTGGGTCGCTCAGGCGGGAAGTCAGCATGAATAAAAGAGAAACAGGTGGAAGCCGGGGAGGATTTCGTGGAATCTTGGAAAGTGACGGAGCGGAGGGAGTCGCGGGGCAGCCGCCCTCATCTACTTGAGCCGGTCCTCCAAGCTCACTGTCGTGTACAGAGGGAGGTATCTCTGCCGACAGTATCTGAGGCAACCCAGGCTCAGCGGTGCCGACTGCCACCCCGGCCACGTCTCAGGGCCCATCCGGACCCCAGCATCGACCAGGAGCTGACATCTGGTTCTCCCAGATTAGAGTCCGTACTCCTAACTACTACACCAAACTGTAGAGGAGGTTAAGGGGGGGGGGACATGATTGCTCTCTTCAAATATTTGCAAGGGTGTCACTTAGAGGAGAGCAGGGAGGATAAGAGTGGACTTACAATAATGGGTTTAAATCACAGGCGGAAAGTTACTGGCTGGATATTAGGGGGAGGGAATTACAGTCAGAGTTGTGCCACAGTGGAATCGGCTGCCTCTGGAGGTGGTGAGCTCCCCCCTCCCTGGCAGTCTTCAAGCAGCAGCTGGACAAACACTTGCCAGGGATGCTCTAGGCCAGTGGTGGCGAACCTATGGCACGGGTGCCAGAGGTGGCACTCAGAGCCCTCTCTGTGGGCACTCGTGCCATCGCCCCAGCCAGGCCCAGACCATCATTAATGTGTCGAATCCTCTGCCAAATAATTTTAAGTAAATGAAAGCATTTGGGATTGTTTTCCTTACTTTGTTTGGATCCTCTTATTTTAATGTATGAGTTGTTTTTTTCTAAAGTAAAACCTCAGTATTCAGATTAAATTGCCGTGTTGGCACTTTGCGATAAATAAGTGGGTTTGGGGTCGCAGTTTGGGCACTCGGTCTCTAAAAGGTTCGCCATCACTGCTCTAGGCTGATCCTGCACTGAGCAGGGGGCTGGACTCGATGGCCTGTATGCAGGGCTTCCCCCACTCCCAGGGGAACGTGCTGGAACAAAGTTCTGGAACCACTTCGACCAAATCCGTTTAAAAGTGATTTAAAGTTCATGAGTTTTCAGGATGCAGATTGAAAACTTCACTTCTCTCTTGTGAGTTCCAGCATCCCTTTTTTTAAAAAAAAGGGGGGGCTGCCTGTATGGCCCCTCCCAACTCTATGATTCTATCCTTCACCTACTCAGGAACTCCAGTCAACCAATAGCAATCAGCAATCTGTCTTCCCAAATGTCAGGCTATGGTCTCGTTTCATATAGACACTCATCTGCCCTCTCCCTTCAGCTTGGACCAAAGCTCATCTCCAGCCATGACGGCCACTTAAACCAAAACCACGAAGATCTTCATTAGAAAAGCAAGATTCAAGCCCAGTAGCATCTGAAGACCAACTAGATTTTCCAGGTATGAGCTTTCATAAGAACATAAGAGACGCCAATGTTGGATCAGGCCAAAGCCCCATCCAGCCCAACACTCTGTATCACACAGTGGCCAGAAATACCAGGTGCCATCAGGAGGTCCAGCAGTGGGGCCAGGACATTAGAAGCCCTCCCACTGTTCACACCCCCCCCCAAGCACCAAGAAGACAGAGCATCTCTTGCCCCAGAGCCCCTATCTATACCTTGTGGCTAATAGTCACTGATGGACCTCTGCTCCATATGCTTCTTTAATTCCCTCTTGAAGCTGTCCATGCTTGTAGCCGACAAAGCTCCTCGACAAAGGGAAATTAGACTCGCGGAAGCTTCTATCCTGGGAATCTTGTTTGTCTTGAAGATACCACTTGCTCTTGAACTGAAATCATGTCCCAGTACTCAAGGCCCATGAGGAAGAAGACTTACAATCGTTATAACACATTATAATTCCCTTTATCATGTGGGATTAGCTAATGCATGGTAATCAGCAGGGGTCATTTCCTGCGGGAGCGCACAGGAGCGGAACTCCGGCAGTAAGGAGCCCAGGGGGCGGGCACATGAAACAAGCCCCTCCCCCTGCTCCCAGCAGCCCTCATTCGAGGCATGAGGAGCAAGAAGAAGCCAGATAAGTTGCAGAGCCCCCCCCCCCACATCCCGCCTTCAGGTACAAGCTCTCCCTCCTCTGCGAGGGCAGATCTGCACATCCCCCCCAAAACCAAAACAGTCCAGTGGAGCCTGAGCGGTGGGTGTTGCCTTCTGACAGTCTTCCGGTAATGTCAGGGGGTGTGGCATATGCAAATAAGTTATGCTAATGTGTTATGCTAATGAGCTCCTGAACCTCTTTTTCTACGAAATGACCCCTGGTAATCAGAACACACGCAGCAGTACTATGGTGGATGGGGTTGTGATTGGGGGTTCATATTGTCCCCTGTGAAAGCTTTGGCTGTGGGCCTTCAGCCTGCCAACCCTGCTTAGTTCTTGTGGCCCTTCCTTACATGCCCAGGGAAATGCTGATTCCCACTTTGGGGTCAGGAAGCATTTTTGTTTTCTCCTGGCCAGTTTGATTGGAGATCCTGGAGGTTTTTTGTCATCTTCTGGGCATGGAACAGGGGTCACTGGGTGCGGGGGGGGGGAGGTTTTTGTGAATTTCCTGCATTGTGCAGGGGGTTGGACTAGATGACCCTGGAGGTCCCTTCCAACTCTATGATTCCATGATTCATTGCTCGAGTAGTAAGCCACAGTCTCTCTATGAATTCACTAAGCCTTACATCAGAGGTCCCTAATGCAGTGCCCGTGTGCCCAACGGTGCCCTCTGATAACTTTTCTGGGGCCCATTAGAAGGTGGTGGTGCTTTTCCCCACCAGGACTTCTGATTGGCCACTGGAGATCTCATTGGCTGGGCAGATTTTGTGAAGTCGTTTTGACAGGACAAGGATCTTTACTGTGTGACTGAAGATAAGCTGCGTGGATGCAAGATTTTTCCTCCCCAAAAAAATGTTTCTCATCTGGGAGAACCGGATTTGATTCCTCACTCCTCCACATGCAGCTTCTGGTGTGACCTTGGTCATTCACAAGTTAGAGCTGTTCTCTCAAGAGCAGTTACCCAAAGAGCTCTCTCAGGCCCACCTACCTCAAGGGGTGTCAGTGTTTGGAAGGGAAAGGAGACTGTAAGCTGCTTTGAGACTCCGAGGGAAGGGTGGGGTATAAATCCAATCTCCTCCTCTTCCTTATAAAAGGGAGCCTGTTAAACAGAACTTCTGCCTGGAATGAGGAAGGGTGGTTGCTAGAGTTACGCATGACCTCTCACACGCGGTTGGCTCCGCCTTCTGCAGAAGCCATGTTGTAGTTATGCCCGCCAACCTGTGTTAGAATTCCAAAAATGCCCAAAGGATCGAAAATACTGGAGACCCGAGCGTATATGTAAAAGATGTTGTTGTTGTTGTTGTTCAGTCGCACAGTTGAGTCCGACTCTTCGCGACTCCATGGACCAGATCACGCCAGGCCCTCCTGTCTTCCGCCGTCCTCTGACCCCTGTAATGTAAAAGATACATTTTCTTAAATATAATCCAATAATTAATATTTGAGTACCAGGATCAAGCATTGGCATATTAATACCTAAACCTTTAGTTTTCTTGTTGGTTCATATTAGTTTTTACAATTTGCCACATCCATTCTGATGTTGCTGGGTTTTTTTAAAAAAAAATCGAGTTTATGTGTATATTTTTGATGTTGTTTATATTCAAAAGTAATGTTATAAGTGTATATTATCCTGAAAACCAAATAAACATACATTGACAAAGAAAATACTGGAGACCCCTGCCTCGCAGGGATTTCTGGTTGTTCTTGGATGTTTTATGTATGTTTTTTTGTATGCATGTTTTTATGTATGTATGTTTTATGTATGCATGTTTTATGTATGTTTTTAATTGTATTTATATACATTTTATGTAAGCTGCCCTGAGCTCGCTTTGGCGGGAAGGGCGGGGTATAAATCGAACAAATAAAATAATAATAAATAATAATAATAATAAATAATACATTCAGCTTATATCCCGCTCGAACCCCTCCCACGGGGTCTCTGAGCGGCTTACATGGTTTATTATCCCTAACTATGGGCACATACATCATTGGGGCGGGATTGCCTACCAGCACCCAGTGGGATTCAGTTGGTATTTCCTCAGCTTGTCTCAGCTCGGCTCCCGGCTTCAGCTCGGCCTCTCCATCCACTCTTTTCCTTCAGACTTCTCGGTGGTCTTCTGGAGTCGACGGGCCATTCGTCGCGCCGACCGCAGCGCGGCTCCGTCCCCGTCCCTCAGGCTCCAGCGCGCCTGCGCCGCTGGGTCTTTGTGCTTCCTGGCTCCACCTCTGCCGCCGGTCCACCGCTCGATGTTATGTCTTATTGGAAATATTCCTGCTTGGCTACTATCTTGATGGGCCAGTGGCAACCAAGAGCATATTGAGCTAAGTGGCCAGTGTTGCAGGGCCTGCTTGGTTCAAAATGATGACCGTGGGTGTAGACCTTCTGCCTCTCAGCCAAATTCTTGACAGTGAGAATGAGAACTGTGCCATAAGGCTGGAATACAAACAAAAGGTCCCTTTTAGGGCTGGGTGCCATTTGAAAAGACGGAAACGCCTCCTGCTTCACAACGTGACAGGACGTTTAATGTAGCCGAAAGCCGAAGGAAGGGTAGCAGCCACATGTTTTTGGGAAACTTCCCCAACAGAAGCATTAAAGACAAATTAACTTGACAAGCCAACCCCTGATTCCACACCCCTGGGGAAATGACTGGGATGGCTAGATGGCCAATGACGGACAAAAACCCCTCGCCTCGGTCAGGATTCGATTGCAAATTGAGAGCAACTCTCTTGAACACTTGAAAAAAGTTTGCTTTTTGTTGGATGCTAAAAATCACTCTGCATTTGACTGCAGATGTTTTGCACATGAAGCTGCCTTATATGCAGGGCTATTTTTGGGCAGGAACGCACCGGAACGGAGTTCCGGCTGGCTTCTGAGTCGGCCACGCCCAGCAGAAACATATTAGCATAATAGGCCACACCCAACAGCAGAAACTCATTAGGATTGGCTACAGTAGGGGTGTGTGGCCTAACATGCAAAGGAGTTCCTGCTACCAAAAAAGCCCTGGGTTTTGACAACAAACAAGGTAAACAGGATAAGAAACAAAAGGTGGGTGTGGCTGGATGAGCACACTTCTGGTAACACAAGGGTGTGGCCTCATATGCTAATGAGTTTCTGCTTTTGGGTGTGGCCATTTATGCTAATGAGTTCCTGCTGGACTTTTTCTACAAAAAAAGCCCTGCTTATATGGAATCAGAACATTTGTCCATCAAGGCCGGTACTGTCTGTTCGGACTGGCAACAGGTCTCCAGGTTCTCAGGCAGAGGTCTTTCACATCACCTACTCCCTGATCCTTTTAACTGGAGAAGGCGGGGATTGAACCTGGGACCTTCTGCATGCTGAGCAGATGTTCTACCAATGAGCCACGGAGGTCTTTCACTTAACCAACTGACTGGTTCTTTTCACTGGAGAAGGCGGGAATTGAACCTGGGACCTTCTGCACTCCAAGCAGATGTTCTACCAATGAACCACGGAGGTCTTTCACTTAACCTACTGACTGGTTCGTTTCACTGGAGAAGGCGGGGATTGAACCTGGGACCTTCTGCACTCCAATAAGATGTTCTACCAATGAGCCACAGAGGTCTTTCACTTAACCTACTGACTGGTTCGTTTCACTGGAGAAGACGGGGATTGAACCTGGGACTGTCTGCATGCCAGCCAGAGTCTCTCTCACAGAGCCACAGCCCCTCCCTAAGGTGTTTTCATACGGTTTGCTGAGAGCTGCCATGTTTTCCTGCCATTTGCTCTACCTAAAAAGGTAAAGGTTCCCTTGCTCGAAAGCCAGTCGAATCCCACTCTAGGGTTGCGGTGCTCATCTCCCATGGAGGTTGTTCACTCAACCTCCTGACTGGTTCCTTTCACTGGAGATGTCAGGGATTGAACCTGGGACTATCTGCATGCCAGCCAGAGTCTCTCTCACGGAGCCACAGCCCCTCCCTAAGGTGTTTTCATACAGTTTGCTGAGAGCTGCCATGTTTTCCTGCCATTTGCTCTACCTACTGAACTGGAAAAAAGGACTAAGTCACAAAAGAGGTGTTTTCTTTGGTTGTCTTGATTCTGCTCCGATAATGGTAGTGATGGCAGGCTAGGGCTGTGTTTCCCAACCTGTGGGGCAGGACCCAAAAGTGGGTCATGAAGCCTCTAAAAGTGGGTCACAGGTAGGGTTGCCAATCTCCAGACGTTTGCATATTTGCATATGCTGTACATGCATTGGTGGTTGATTCTTGACCTTTATTATGGAGAACTGAAGCGAGAACACATAGTATGAAATTGTTTGTGACCATCAGTATGTAGTTATGGTCTCACTACTGAGACAATGACCTGCAGAAGTTATATCATACCGTTTATTTAAGTACGTGCACAGCTGTGAACAACCATGGAAACCAGGGAAGGATTATGATGATGATGATGAAGAAGAAGATGAAGAAGATGAAAAAAAGAAGAGGAGGAGGAGGAGATTGGATTTATACCCCACCCTTCACTCATTATAGCTTTGGAAAAAGTGCAGAAAAGGGCAACTCGAATGATAAAAGGGTTGGAACACTTTCCCTATGAGGAAAGGTTAAAGCGCTTAGGCCTCTTTAGCTTGGAGAAATGACGACTGAGGGGGGACATGATCGAGGTTTACAAGATTATGCATGGGAAAGAGCAGGTAGAGAAAGAGGTACTTTTCTCCCTTTCTCACAATACAAGAACTCGTGGGCACTCCATGAAATTGCTGAGTGGTCGGGTTAGAATGGATAAAAGGAAGTACTTCTTCACCCAAAGAGTGATTAAAGATAGGCATATGGAGCAGAGGTCCATCAGTGGCTATTAGCCACAAGGTATAGATAGGGACTCTGGGGCAAGGGATGCTCTGTCTTCTTGGTGCTTGGGGGGGGGGGTCAACAGTGGGAGGGCTTCTAATGTCCTGGCCCCACTGGTGGACCTCCTGATGGCACTGGTATTTCTGGCCACTGTGTGACACAGAGTGTTGGACATTGGCATCTCTTATGTTCTTTTGTTCTGAAGAAGAAGAAGAAGAAGAAGAAGAAGAAGAAGAAGAAGAAGAAGAAGAAGAAGAAGAGATTGGATTTATACCCCAACACTCAGAGTATTAGTGTGATGTTTCCAGTTAGTGAGTAGAGCCCAGCCAGAGAGTCAAATTGAAGCAAGAGAGGCTATGAGTCAAAATAAACTTCTAGAGCTTTGAGGGGTAAGATTATCTGGCTTCCATGACTGCATTTTGAATATGTATACAAGAGGAAGAGGAAGAAAAAGAAGAGGAGGAGGAGGAGGAGGAGGAGGAGGAGATGACTGGATTTCTACCTCGCCCTTAACTCGGAGACTCAGAGTGGCTTACGATCACCTTCCCCTCCCCACTACAGACACCCTGTGAGGTAGGTGGGGCTGGGAGAGCTCTTTCGAGGGCTGCTCTTGAGAGAACAGCTAAGAGAACCTGTGACTGACCCAAGTTCACACCAGCAGCTGCTTGTGGAGGAGTGGGGAATCAAACCCAGTTCTCCCAGATTAGAGTGCATGCTCTTAACCAAGACATCAAACTGGCTTTTTAAAATTGTATTTAAGGTGCAGCTGGACTCTTGCTCTTGTCTACATGGTCTTCGTGTAATGGGTTAGAACCCTGAAGTTTACCGCCTCTGTGACGACCAGACTCGCTCCCCCTTCTTTTCCTGGCTGTGCCTTGTCCTGCCAGACTTCTCACTTTGATATCGATTGCTTAGCATTTAGCCAGAAGACCCAGCGTGGATTTGCAGGGAAGGAAATAACTCTTGAAAATCATGCTTACGCCTTGCGAAGGTGTTTACACAAAGAAGCGGAGAACAAAGGCACAGCTACCTTTTTTTGATCTCCAGATTTTGCCGTCTTCCAGCGAGTGACTCAAATTGTTTCAGCTAACAGCTGCCTTGCTCCTGCCTTCTGGGATGTGGTTTGCATCCGAAATGAGTTCGGCACAGCTAAGCAGGCAGGGCGATCATCATAATTATACTCATGGCATGCACTGTTCAGTTTTTGCTAAAGGGAGAGACTTGTGGCGACTCCATTGCTTACAAAGATCAGATATGCATATCCAATCATTGAGCAGGTCTCATTCACAAGACCCCTAACACATGCCTCCAGCTCTCAACAGAAATCTGGATTCTATCAGGGATCAGTTCCCATAACTATTTGGATGTGGTGGACTGTGAAACCCAACGGACAAGAAGTCAGTTTCAGCACATTAGGTAAAGGTAAAGGTTTCCCACGCTCGAAAGCCAGTCGAATCTGACTCTAGGGATGTGGTGCTCATCTCCATTTCCAAGCCGAAGAGCCAGCGCTGTCCGAAGACATTTCCGTTGTCACGTGGCCAGCATGACTAGACGCCGAGGCACACGGAACGCTGTTACCTTCCCACCGAAACGGTACCTATTTATCTACTTGCAGTTTCTTGCTTTCGAACTGCTAGGTTGGCAGGACCTGAGGCTAGAGATGGGAGCTCACTCTGTCATGCAGCACTCGGGTCTCGAACTGCTGAACTAACGACCTTCCGGCCTGCAGTTCAGCATCTTAACCACTTGAGCCACAGCAGCTCCCTCCCACAATAGGGTTCACCAATCCCCACCTTCCCCAGGCTCCACCTCCACATCTCCAGTAGCTTCCCAAACCAGAGCTGGTAACTAGAGATGCCACTCTACAGAGATCAGTTCCCTGGAGAACTGATTTGGAGGGTGGACTCTATGGCATTGCACCTCACTGAGGTCCCTGTCCTCCCCAGGCTCCATCCCCAAATCTCCAGGAGTTTCCCAACCTGCAGCTGGCAACCCTCCCCCACAAAATGCTGATTGCCACTTTGGGGTCAGGAAGCAATCCTGGAGGGGTTTTTGTTCATCTTCTGGGTGTGGAGGGGGAGGTACTTGTGAATTTCCTGTATTGTGCAGGGGGTTGGACTAGAGGACCCTAGAGGTCCCTTCCAACTCTATGATTCTATGATCCCTTGCGTTGGCCAAGGGGTTAGTTGGTAACTGTTGGTAACCCTGCGTTGGCCAGGGGGTTAGTTGGTAACTATTGGTAACGCTACATGTGAGGCAGCCATACCTGAGGGACCGCCTTTCCATGCATGTCCCCCAGAGAGCACTGCGATCTGGTACACACAACCACCTGCATCTGGTACACAAAACCACCTGTCCCTCCCCTCCCCCGGGATGCCAGGTTGGTGGCGACTAGGACCAGGGCGTTCCCCCTGGTGGTGCCGATGCTCCGGAATGGCCTCCCCAACAAGTTTGGAGCCCTGCGGGACCTCCAGCAATTCCGCAGGGGTCGTAAAAACGGAGCTTTTTCACCGGGCGTTCCAGTAGGAAAGACCCTATATCGGCTGTGCTGCACTTGCACCTTATTATGCGACACCGCCACATTTTAAATGGTTTTAACTGTATTTATTTAATTGTAAATGAGCTGAGCTATTTCATTGAGTTGAATTTTATGTATGTATTTATGCTGGTTTTATAATTGCTGTAAGCCGCCCTGAGCCGCTTCGGCGGGAGGGCGGGAGAGAAATCTAAGGGATGAATGAATAAATAAATTCATTGACCATAAGATCTGGAACCTTTACGCTCTACCCACTTTTAATCAAAGCCTGTTTTGCCAGGGAAGAAAAGGGAGTGTCCAAGACCTGTAAGACTGCCACCACCCAGGTGGGGCCTTAGATAGCTCCCAGAATTACAACCAATCTCCAGACTGCAAGGATCAGTTCTCCTGGAGAAAATGGCTGCTATGGAGGGTTGGAATCTATGGCATTGTACCCTGCTGAGGCCCCTCCCCTCCCCAAACCCTGCCCTCTGTAGCTTCCACACTCAGATCTCGAGGAACTTCCCAACCTGGAACTGGTAACCCTAGCTGGACGGTACCTCCAGCGAATAAGGACCAATTGACTAGAGTGGAGAGATCCTTGCACCTTGTCTGTACAAACTGAATAGGTACGTTGGGATGATTTCTAGAAATGAGTACAATGTCAGTTCAGGACATCTGTCCACCGTTGTTAATCTCCTAACTGGGGAATCTTTGGGTTTGCTTGAAACTTATGGCCTAAAGAAGGAATGAAGAAGCAGCAGGCAGAGCCATCTCTTGAGTATGGCCAGTCAGGAAGAAAGCCTTGGGTTGGATCTTTTTTGGAAGCCCCCTGCTCTGAAGGTGTCATGATCTGTGTAGGACTGGAATACAAGGCCTAGAGGCCTAGGCCCCAGGAGACCTGTGTGGGAGTGGAAAGCAGACAGAGCCTACAATCCCCACAATGCTTAGTGATGGTTATAACCAATCGGTGTCCAGGGATTGTGTGAGGAGATTATGATTTAAGCTTTGTAGGCTGTGGAATTGTGTTCTTTTCTCTATTGCATTCTTCCCTCTCACAGAGTAAAACTGGGGGGACAGTCTGGTCTGAGAGAAAGATCCCGTACCTTCAGCAAATAAGGATCAATTGACTAGAGTGGAGAGATCCTTGGACCTTGTCTGTACAAACCGAATAGGTACCTTGGGATGATTTCTAGAAATGAGTTCAGGACATCTGTCCACCGTTGTTGATCTCCTAACTGGGGAATCTTTGGGATTGCTTGAAACTTATGGTATGAAGAAGGAAGGAAGAAGCAGCAGGCAGAGCCATCTCTTGAGTATGGCCAGTCAGGAAGAAGGCCTTGGGTTGGACCTTCTTTGGGAAGCCCCCTGCTTTGAAGGTGTCATGATCTGTGTAGGACTGGAATACAAGGCCTAGACGCCTAGGCCCCAGGAGACCTGTGTGGGAGTGGAAAGCAGACACAGCCTACAATCCCCATAATGCTTAGTGATGGTTATAACCAATCGGGGTCAGTCAGGGATTGTGTGAGGAGATTATGATTTAAGCTTTGTAGGCTGTGGAATTGTGTTCTTTTCTCTATTGCATTCTTCCCTCTCACAGAGTAAAACTGGGGGGACAGTCTGGTCTGAGAGAAAGATCCCGCACTTGGGACAGAGTGAGTACAGGCACAGGCCTTGAATAGGCCTTGAATAGTAACCACTTAAGAGCCGTGTTAGATTTATTTTGGCTTTAGACACTGTTATATATATTTTAAGCACCTTGTCTTGTTTTCCTTGCCCCATTACTATGTTAATAAATCATTTGTTTAATGTTCTCTGCCTGGTCATCATGCCTATATTTCTCAGCTTAAAAGGGGCAATTTGGTTGGGCTTGAGAGGGTATTCTGGGCCTTCCCAAGGGACCCTAAGTCCAGAGTGGTGGCAGAGGAAGGTGGCAACCCACTAGTGGTCATGACAGAAGGCAGTGCTGATGATCTGGGCAGAGAGTTCTGTGTAGGGCTGCCACCCAGATGTTTAGTAGTGGCTTGGAATCAGAAGTCTTGTGGGACCTCTGATAACTGAGGAGTAGCTGTCCCTCAGGATAGCCCTCTCATTACATCGATACATTAGATGGAAGGTCACCCTGGGCTTTATGCCAGGGAGAGAGCCAGTGAAACTCTTTGAAATAATGGTGCAACTCTTTAATTCATGTGCTCTCATTCGGCCGAGTGCCCGGCAGCTGCAGCAGGTTTGGTAACACCTGGCCTAGAGAAAAGGGAGAAGGGAGGCGAGGGATGTTCCGGATGGCCAGCTGGTTCCTGAGTGCATTTCCCCCTCGTAACCTGTCACGGCTCTGACCTCCTCTTCAGCTCCATGCTTAAGTAGCTGTCCCTCAGGATAGCCCTCTCATTACATCGATACATTAGATGGAAGGTCACCCTGGGCTTTATGCCCGGGAGAGAGCCAGTGAAGCTCTTTGAAATAATGGTGCAACTCTTGTTTAATGCATGTGCTCTCATTCGGCCAAGTGCCCGGCAGCTGCAGCAGGTTTAAGAACATAACAACATAAAAGACGCCAATGTTGGATCAGGCCAAAGGCCCATCCAGTCCGACACTCATTATCACACAGTGGCCAGAAATGCCAGGTGCCATCAGGAGGTCCACCAGTGGGGCCAGGACACTAGAAGCCCTCCCACTGTTGACCACCCCAAGCACCAAGAAGACAGAGCATCACTTGCCCCAGAGTCCCTATCTATACCTTGTGGCTAATAGCCACTGATGGACCTCTGCTCCGTATGCTTATCTAATTCCCTTCTGAAGCCATCCATGCTTGTAGCCACCGCCACCTTCTGTGGCAGTGAATTCCATGTGTTAATCACTCTTTGGGTGAAGACATACTTCCTTTTATCCATTCTTACCCGACCGCTCAGCAATTTCATGGAGTGCCCACGAGTTCTTGTCTTGTGAGAAAGGGAGAAAAGTACCTCTTTCTCTACCTGCTCTATCCCATGCATAATCTTGTAAACCTCAATCCTCACAATCCTCACTGGTTTTCACCACCCTGAACAACTTCGCATCATCCGCAAATTTAGCCACTTCACTGCTTAGTCCCATCTCCAAATCATTAATGAACAAGTTAAATGAACAAGGTAAAAAGCAGTGAATAAGTTAAAAATCAGTGGTAACACCTGGCCTAGAGAGAAGGGAGAAGGGAGGCGAGGGATGTTCCGGATGGCCAGCTGGTTCCTGAGTGCATTTCCCCCTCGTAACCTGTCACCGCTCTGACCTCCTCTTCAGCTCCATGCTTAGTCATCTCCTCTCACCTATTTGCAATAATCACTTAGCCATTGTTTTCCCGGCCTTCCTGAAAGGAAAGGAGAAAAGACACTGGAAGCGTTGAAAGAAAGTTCAAATTCTCATGTCTGGTGGGGGAGAATGAGAGCTTGTGTGGTTAAACTGTGGGTGCTGCATCTCTGATTCTAAGGACTCCTATGTGCCACGATGCACGGCCTCGGTGCTCTGCAAATCTCAATTAGCTATAGGCCTAAGGCGGAGGGACATGGGATCTAGAACAGGGGTGGAGAATCACTGAGACATTAAAGAGAAGGAAAGGGTAGGGAAATTATAATAAGTGCTATTAGAAAAAAAATATTAATCTAGCAACAGTGGACCATGTAACCTTATCAAAATTTGAATGCATGGCATATAGATTACAATTGCATATGGGCATATTTTTAGATATTTGGAAACTTTCTATGTGTAGAGTTGCCACCATTATTGTTATATGTGTTTTATTTTACACACACGCACATTTTATATATAAAAATAGCAATAGTGGACTCTCATCCCATTTTTGTACAAATGGTTTGTATTTGCATTGTGAGCCATTTAGGGTTGAAAGGCAGCCAACGGATGTCGCAGATCAAAAAAGATAAAAATTGGGTAGAGGTGAAAGTTATGCTTTGAATGGGGGACAGGGACCACAGAGGGGGTGAATGCAGCCCGTGAGGTTTTACCCGTGACCCTGTGGGGATTTAGACTGTTGTTGTTGTTCAGTCACACAGTTGAGTCCGACTCTCCACGACCCCATGGACTAGATCCCGCCAGGCCTTCCTGTCTTCCACCATCCTCTGAAGTTGGCTCAATTTCATGTTTGTTGCATCTATGACACTGTCTAACCATCTCATCCTTTACTGTCCCCGTCTTCTTTGACCTTCAATCTTTCCCAGCATCAGGGTCTTCTCCAGTGAGTGCTCCCTTCTCATTTGGTGGCCAAAGTATTTGAGCTTCAGCTTTATTATCTGGCCTTCCAGGGAACAGTCAGGGTTGATTTCTTTTAGGATTGACTGATTTGATCTTCTTGCAGTCCAGGGGACTCTCAAGAGTCTTCTCCAGCACCATAGTTCAAAAGAATCTATTCTTCGGTGCTCGGCCTTCCTATAAATCCAGTAACTGAAAATTACACAATAAGATGTGCAGCTAAATGCCTATAAGATGGGCATACAGATCTGGTTGGGCTGTAGGTGGAGGAGCTGCAGGTGGGGGAGCACGCATTGATCACATGCAAGAGAAGACATCGGGAGGACTCCATGACGCATTTGGTTTCCGTGTGGAGGCAGGTTTAGAGCAGGTTGAGAAAGAAGTCCTTTTCTTCCATTGACTTGACCCAACATGGCTTCTCCTATGTTATTATCTTCTCTTGGAATTCCAAGAGAACATAAGAACATAGGAGAAGCCATGTTGGATCCATGTTGGATCAAGTCAATGGCCCATTTAGTCCAACACTCTGTGTCACACAGTGGGCACACAGCCTCATCAGGAGATCCACCAGCAGGGCCAGAACCCCAGAAGCCCTCCCACTGTTGCCCCCCCCAAGCACCAAGAATATACAGCATAACTGCCCCAGAGTTAGCGTTCTATCTATATATTGTGGCTAATAGCCGCTGATGGTCCTCTGCTCCATAGGTTTATCCAATCCCCTGTTGCAGCTGTCTGTGCTTCTAGCTGCCACCACTTCCTGTGGCAGAGCTGCCACCACGTCCTGTGGCAGTGAATTCCGGGTGCTAACTTCGGTGAAGAAGGACTTCCTTTTATCTGTTTTTAAACCTACTGATTATCAATTCCATTGAGTGTCCACAAGTTCTTATATTGTGAACTCCAGCTCCCATCCAAAGGTTGGTAAAACGTCACAGAGGGAGATTGGGGGCATTCATACTTATGCTTCTCCACCTTCTGTTCTGAAATGGGATCATCCAAAATGGTTTAGGGCATAACCTGGATGGCCCAGGCTAGCTCCATCTTGTCAGATCTTGGAAGCTAAGCAGGGTCGGGCCCCAGTTAGTACTTAGATGGGAAAGAAGTTCAGGGTTGCTGTGCAGAGGCAGGCAATGGCAAACCACTTTTGAATATCTCTCACCTTGAAAAACTCTAGACGGTTGCCGTAAGGTGTCTGCGACTTCACGGCATTTTCCACTGCAGTGTAGAGCCCAGGGCTATTTTTGGGCAGGAACGCACAGGAACGGAGTTCCGGCTGGCTCCCAAGTTGGCCACGCCCGGCAGGAACTCATTAGCATAACAGGCCACACCCAACAGCAACCCTAGATGGTTACCGTAAGGTGTCTGTGACTTGACGGCCCTTTCCACTGCAGTGTAGAGCCTGTTATTCACGTAGCTGGCCTCTCTGTACGATGGCCACCAGGCCTTCAAATCTGACCGAATTCTAATAAATTATTTATTTTATTTATTTATTATTCACATTTCTATCCTGCCCTTTCCGGAGGCTCAGGGCGGCTTACAGGGCACATTGCCGAATAAAACAGTAAAACAGTACAAAATATTAAATTATCTTGCAGGCCCTGCGGAACTGTGCTAGGTTCCGCAGAGCCCTGATCTCCTCTGGGAGCTCGTTCCACCAGATAGGAGCCGCCACCAAGAACGCCCTATTCCTGGTCATGGTAAGTCTAATAGAACGGGGGCCTTGAACATCCAGTAGATGCTGATACCCCAACCGTAGTGCCCTTGGGGGAACATGTGGGGCAAGGCGGTCCCTTAGGTAGGCTGGTCCCTGACCATATAGGGCTTTAAAGGTAATGACCAGCACTTTGAAGCGAACTCGGTAAGCTATTGGCAACCAGTGCAGCGCTTTCAGCACAGGATGGATGTGATCTCGTCTAGGAAGATGCATCAATAGCCTGGCTGCAGCATTCTGCACTAGTTGTAGCTTCAGAATTTGCGACAAAGGCAGCCCCATGTAGAGAGCATTACAGTAGTCTAGCCTCGAGGTAACCGTCACATGGATCACTGTGGCTAGGTCATCCCGGCCAAGGAAGGGGACCAACTGCCGCACCAGCCGAAGATGGTAAAATGCCGACTTGGCAGTGGCTACCTGGGCCTCCATTGTTAACGCGGAGTCCAGGAGCACCCCCAAACTCCTAACCTCCAACACCGGCACCAATGGCGCCCCGTCGAAGGTCGGGAGAGGGAGCCCTAACCCCGGACCGATCCGACCCAGCCCCAGGACCTCCGTCTTTGCCGGGTTTGCCTATTCCTATTGGATGTTGACTTCTAGAGTCACTGTAGAGTGGGGGAAGTTGTGTAAATTGTTGCCTCTACGATTTACAGAAGAACACCTTTTGCGCTACACGGCAATGACCAATAATGGTTGGCGGCCACAACGAACGGCAAATTGCAATTGCCTCCTTTGGTATTCGCTGTAATAACATTTATCATGTCGAGGCATTCTGGTATTCATGGGGACGTCAGATGTAATTCCGTCGGAATTACGGCTAGAATGAATGCCTGCTAAATTACAATGGAATTAATGTGGAATTAGATATTACAGTAACATTATTATCAAAAGAGGGCCAAGTGATTGATGTGCTATTCAAAGGAGAATACCAAAAGGAATTAAAGTCAGACCTGATTAATCTAAATCAGTTTGCAAGCCCCATTTTCATGCAGATGAAAATCCATTCTCCGGCTGATAAATCGGCAAGTGGAGCCAGTCAAGCGATACAATCACAGACAACTTTTCCCAAGCAGCCCCGCATTGTGTGCTCAGAAACACGTGCTCGATAGCAGCTCTGAAAACTCTATGGCAATCCCCCCCCCAGTAGAAAATAAAAATGGCCATTCCATGAATCCACAGTTGAGAGACAGCTTGGTGTAGTGGTTATAGTGTTGCACAGGACTGGAGAGGACAGTGTGCTGAGATAAATCTCATTATAATTTTGGACCTGGGCTTGAGGGATTTACTGTGATCGTTTATTCTGGGGTAGGACAATACTGGTTCGGGATTTAAATCCATGTGTTTTTTCGCATTCTGGAGTTCAGGACCATTATTTTCAAAGTGGAAAGTATATGAGGGTCTGGAGCAGCTGTTTATAAAGATAACGGCGACAGATTCACACAGAACACAGTCCTCCCTCTAATCTAAAGAACCCCTAAATTTCAAGCAGATTGAAGAAAGGGGTTTGATTTTGCGGTCCCGTTCCCCCAACTAGATGACTGTGCAGCTGTATGTCTCTGTAAAGGTAAAGGTAAAGGTTCCCTTGCTTGAAAGCCAGTCGAGTCCGACTCTAGGGTCGCGGTGCTCATCTCCGTTTCCAAGCTGAAGAGCCAGTGCTGTCTGAAGACATTTCCGTGGTCATGTGGCCAGCATGACTAAACACCAAGGTGCAAGGAATGCTGTTACCTTCCCACTGAAGCAGTACCTATTTATCTACTTGCAATTTCTTGCTTTTGAACTGCCAGGCTGGCAGGAGCTGGAACTAGAGATGGGAGCTCACTCCATCATGTGGCAACCCGGGTCTCGAACTGCTGAACTACCGACCTTCCACAGCCTGTGGTTCAGCATCTTAACCACTTGAGCCACCGCAGCTCCTCTGTACTGTCTCTGTACTGATTCCTAAAATGGTGGTCAAGAGGCAGCCTAGCAGAAAAGCTGTGGCTGGCCACGGCATTACAAAAAGCACCTGAGTCTGCTTAGGTGGGGAAGGTGGGGTATAAATCCAATCCAATCCAATCAATCAATCAATCAATAAAACGCATTTATTTTATTTTTCCACTTATACCGTGATGGATGGACTTTTTTTAACCTTTCCACTGAAAATTTTGCATTTGCCATCCTTTCTTGTTGTGGTCGGTTTGTTTCCTTTGGCAAAGTGAAAGTGACTTCCTGTGCATAACTCCTCCCGATTGGTCAGCCTGCCATTATTCCCTATGGAGGACTTTTTATGGGAGGCCGGAGGAGCTTTTTTTCAACCAAAGGACACCAAAATTAAAACAAATTGAATGCTGCCTCTCCACTAAAATCTTATACATTCCAAGTGAATTTGACCCAAGGATTGAATGCTATGGACCCCTGAAGATCTGCCCCCAACTCTCTATTTCCCCAGGAATACTACTTGCAACAAACAAAAGGGCTCCACCCCCACAAAAGAGGGAAGGAAAGAACTGTGGCTGTCTGCAACTTCTCTTTAAAGGTGATTGGCTGGGAACACTCTGTACTTCTCCTTTGCACTGATCCAATTGGAAGAAGGAGGAGGAGGAAGAAGAAGAAGAGGAGGAGGAGGAGGAAGAGGAGGAGGAGATTGGATTTATTCCCCACCCTTCACTTGGAGTCTCAGAGCAGCTTACAAACTCCTTTCCCTTCACTTCCCCACAACAGACACCCTGTGAAGTAGGAGGGGCTGAGAGAATTCTTTCCAGAACTGCCCTTTCCAGGACAGCTCCTGTCAGAACTATGGCTGGAGAGAGCCATTGTCTGAGAAATCGGTAGAATCAAAGAAAAACATGTGCAAATGCTGTGCCTGACTAGCAGCACAGAAAGAGGAAAAACAGCATGGATTGTTTGGGATGGAAGAATTGTAATACCTAAGAATCCTGACTTTGTGTTACGGTTCTGGAAAGCCACGGTAATGACCCGAACCAGCAATTTCTATGTACATCTTCCACTCGGGAATTACCTAATGCACAGTCCTAGCACTGTGAAGACTTGGGGGGAAATTTTCACTCGGCTCTGAAGCTCGCTTGGATTATCTTGAGCTGGTCACTCTCAGTCTTACATACCTCACAGGGTTGTTGTGGGTATACAGTGGAAGAATGAAGAAACACGAATACTGAAAAAGTCTGGGGTAACAATATAACACAGAGGAAGATGGTCTGAAGGTCAGAGTATAACTCACCTTTTATATTTTTATTTGATAGGAGTGATTTTTAGACCAGTTTCAAAAGGAGGTTTCTCTGTGCTGTAGTCAAGGAGGAAAAAAGATCAAGCAATCACACAAAATCCTGGGTGTAAGTTAAACAGATTTTTTTTCCAGTGTATCTCAACACATTATAATTATGTTGAGCCATTCTCCCTAATTCTTCCAGTATTAGGATTCCTACTGTAGCCTATTTCTTATGCAGAGAGAGTGCACTGAATATAGGGTGGAGGTTTGCAATAAACTGTATGCTTACAAGCAGTGCTTCTGAAATTCGTATTATCTGTTTCCCTTGTAATCTGGAGTTCTGAATTCCTGGCTCCTATTTCCAACGTGGAAGTCTCACATTAGGTATCCTCTGCTGGTTTGGTGCTTTATTTCTGAATATTTTTAACAGAGCACTGCGCATGCACAATTGCCACTTTTGTGGTATCGTTTATTCCCTCTCCTACATTGCCAAGGCACACAAGTGCATTGATTGAACATGGTCCTTTTTGATGCCACGGTATGTAAGACAATCAAGGTTCTTTAAGTGCAGTGTTTCAATAATGTGCATGTACGCTCATACGCATTGATAAAATAGCAAAGAAAGCATTGAGGAGGCAATCGCTTGACGATCACATCAAGATGGCTTTTCAGGCAGTGTCTGATGTGCATGAGAACATGAGAACATAAGAGACGCCAATGTTGGATCAGGCCAATGGCCCATCCAGTCCAACACTCTGTATCACACAGTGGCCAGAAATACCAGGTGCCATCAGGAGGTCAACCAGTGGGTTCAGGACACTATTTGCCCCTTCCCAAGCACCAAGAAGACAGAGCATCACTTGCCCCAGCCTGAGATTCCCTATCTATACCTTGTGGCTAATAGCCATCAATGGACCTCTGCTCCATATGTCTATCTAATTCCCTCTTGCTAGCTCAGTTTTTTAGCCTTCAGCTCACAGATTTTTGTCTTAGCTCAGGAAGGATGGCTCTAGAGCAATGTAATTTATGCAGTAGCCAAATCGTTCACTCACAATTTTAATGCCAGTAGCTCACGAATTAGAATTTTTGCTCACAAGACTCACTGAAGCAGTACCTATTTATCTACTTCCAGTTTCTTGCTTTTGAACTGCTAGGTTGGCAGGAGCTGGGGCCAGAGACGGGAGCTCACTCTGTCTTGCGGCACTCGGGTCTCGAACTGCTGAACTACCGACCTTCCGGTCTGCAGTTCAGTGTCTTAAACACTTGAGCCACCGCAGCCAGATTATTGAATCACATTTATTGTTAAATCTCTTTAATAAAAAAAATAGTTTGTTACTCTGCCTGGGTCCTCACACCTCATTTGGCCACTTATAAGGGAAAACTTGCTGGAAAAAGACCGTATAATCAGGGGTGTATAGGATACTACCCCCACACCTGTCCAGGAATGAGGGAAGGACTCCTATATTAACAATACAATAACCACCATGCCCAGCTCTAACACCTCCTCAGAGATGCACTCTTAAGATTTAATGGTAGCACAGCCAGCTAGACACGAGGATTTAAGGCTTGGAGATCAGTTACCCATCAAACAGACAGTATTTAAACAAGAAATAGTTTTATTTTATAAACAGATAGGGTTTATTTATCACAGAACTTAGCAATTAGACTAGAAAAGACATTAAACAAGAAATCCTATGGCTCTGTGGCCCTTACTAAACATTAAAGATCTACATAGTTACCAGGATGATCCATAGTCCAGAAGCATCAGTATAAAGTCCACTTAGGTCCCATCTTTGGGCCAGTATGCAGCCATGTGCTTAGCTGCACAACACAGTCCTTTGTCTCAGGCCTCATGGCTGAGACAAAGCATTTCCAGAATAAGTCCACAGACAGCAGGTAACAAGAACAGAACAGCAAGCAGAAAATCTGAGCTCGTGTCTTTGTGTTCAGCCTGATAAAGGGCAATCCCAGGTTTCAAATGACTCTGGCCATGAGCCAATTGAATTACAGCTGGAAGTGTCCGAGTGTCCTGAATGGTCAGTTGTCGTGGAGGCCACACCTGCAGTTGTGGTCTCCACCCCAACCCCAATTCTCATTGCGTACGTGTGTTTCTGCCATGCTTGGCAGAGGCATGTGGTTTATGACGGCAATTGCGTCCATTTGGTCAGAGCATCTGGCTTCAAGAGGAAATGCACACCACGGGGGTTAGGAAGATACATTCCAAAGAAGAAACATGAGACTACAGAACATTCAGGGGGAGACCTAAGGCCTACAGGGATTAATATTTCTATACACCCTCCCCCTTAAAGATGGAAATTCGGGGTAGATACCTCAATTTTCATCTACTTTAGTCCTCAGGGAACATGCATACATGAGGATAACACAACATATCACAACAGTCAGCAGACATAGAATACATCATTACATAATGAATACAAAACAAGCATAGAACAACTCAATTCAACTCATGAAGCTTTCATCTTCAGGCCCAGCTTAAAACATTTCCAGGTTACAGAAAGGAAACAACAAAAGCATAACATATCCTTAATCACCCAATTCTACATTTCAAGTTTACAGAAAGGAAAACTAAATCAGAACATAGCTCAGAACACAGAAAGCAAATAACAGGTTAATCACAGTTCATTACAGAGCAATAACAGAACAGACTCATTCTTAAACTTTCAATTCCACTCCAGCACACTTTAAAAAAGTTTCTAGTTAACAGAAAAAAACAGGTTAGCACATTCTCAAAAGGAAATCACAAATTGCAAATCATTTGCCACACAAAGGCACATTTTGGCTCTAACTCAACCATACACAGGACACATCCTCCAGCCTCGTGGAGAAGCTGCAAGGAGGGGTGAGAAGGATCCAGCACTCTGGTCAGCAATTCCCTCCCACAGATACGCACAGCTAACAGCAGAAATCTTCCTCAGAAGAACAGGTTGGTCTCCTTCCCAACCGCAGTCAGCATTGTAGAGACGCTGACATGCTCTGTGGAGTGGATAAGGGCCCCACCCAGCAACCGTGGAGGTTGTGGGGTAGCAAACCCAAACCCACTCTCGCAGACACACAGACACGCAAGCCAATGCGAGCATGCCACAGTGGCAGAACTACACAGTCCCGCCCCCAAGACTTTGCAACACATACATTAACTTTCCAGCAGAATTCTCAAGGGTTAGAGCATCTCCAAACCTTGCACACACAGGAAACTCACTGAGCCTCCTCTTTCTCTGGAGGAAACCCGTACTAGAGTGGTGGCAGCCATTAGAGAACCTTTCCAGCCGCTTCCTATGACAGGGGGATAGGGGGTAGAGTTACCAGATCCATGTTAGGAAACACCTGGAGATCTGGGGATAGAGCCTGGGGATGACGGGGAACTCCGTGGGGTGCAATGCCCTAGAGTTCACCCTCCAAAGCATCCATTTTCTCCGGGGGAACTGATCTCTGCAGTCTGGAGGTGAGCCGTAATTCCGAGGGGTCCTCAGGCCCACCGTGGAAGCAGGCATCCCTAACGGCAACCCCATGCAGGCCTCATCCTGGGGTCCACTTTACAGCTTCAGTTTCTGGCTCTCTAAAACGAGGAGTTCCCTTTGCTGCCCTTGGTGCTCCACCCAGAGGTGCCCGGGTTGCTGAAAGCAGCTAATTCCCTCTCCTGCTCTGCTGGATTTACAGCTGTTCGATAACAAAAACAGAGAGGGAGCTAATCTCCTAGAGAATTATAACTCCTTCCCTCCTACACACATGCAGACGTTTTCATTCCCAGCAGGATATATTTCATGGAGAGAGGCTGTGAAATGGCACTGAGCGGGCTGAGCATGAAAGGTTTCGCTGCTCAGCTCTGAATCGGTAATGGGGGAAGCCTGGTCATGTGGTCATTTGTTGATTTGCTTCACTTTCTGGGTTGCCAGGCAACTGATGGAAAAGTGGGAGTGCAGGGACATGGGAGGGACATGTGATGTCCCTATATCAGTTCCAGGTACAACCCGGAAGAGACAATGGGTAGATCTAGGGATTGACAGAAGCTCTATGGTAAAACCATAGAGTTTCTGGTGATTCCTAGACCTAGCCGTTGTCATTTCTGGGTTGTACCCATAAGGGACATACCAGCAGAGGGGCCAGAAGCATTTTTATTTTTCTCTCATCACTGCTCGGAGAGGAACTTAGCTGGAGGCTTCCCATCATAGAAGGAGGCCTGGCAACCGTATTCATAGTAAAAAGGTAAAGGTTCCCTTGCTCGAAAGCCAGTCGAATCCGACTCTAGGGTTGCTTATCTCCGTTTCAAAGCCGAAGAGCCAGCGCTGTCCAAAGACGTTTCCGTGGTCATGTGGCCACGCAGCTCTAACCGTATTCATACCCCATCCCTTTTCTGCCTAACGGGGACCCAAAGTGGCTTGCAACAGTCTCCCCTTCTTTATTTGATCATCACGACAACCCTGTGAGGTAGGCTAGAAGAAGAGGGGGAGGGGGAGGAGAGATCGGATTTGTACCCCGCTCTTCACTACACGAAGGAGTCTCAGAGTGGCTTAAAATCTCCTTTCCCTTCCCCTCCCCACAACAGACACCTTGTGAGGTAGGTGGCGCTGAGAGAACTCTTCGAGGACTGCTCAAGAAGGAGGAGGAGGAGGAGGAGGAGGAGAAGAAGAGGAGGAGAGATTGGATTTATATCCCGCCTGAAATATACTGGGTTAGGGATCAGCTCATAGCTTATTGTGATTATAGCTCAGACTAAGAGACAACTCAAACGGGGCCAGAGCCCTTCTTATAAGCCCGTAAAATGGCACACCCATCACACGCCCACTCCCAACAACAGGCTATTTACAGAGGCACTCCTGGGTGATAGGTCCATCTCAGGATCCTAGGAGTCCATTGTTCTGTGTCCCCAAGCTGAGGCTGACGAGATGAGGCTCAGTACACAACACTGCCCTTCCTAAGGAGTCTCAAAGCGGCTTACAAACTCCTTCTCCTTCTTCAGGGTGTCTGTTGTGGGGAGAGGAAGGGAAGAAGAGTGTAAGATGCTCTGAGATTTGGAGTGAAGGGCGGGATATAAATCCAGTCTCTTCTCTTCTTCAAAGCAATGAGGATCTAAAAGAGCCCATGTTGGGGGGAAATGAGCTCATCCCTAGAACACAGTGCATTGTGGCTGTAGTCATTTCACATGTTCAGCTGTGATATCTGTGGACTGGCATTACCCAAACCTGATTGAGGATGGCCCGGTGTTGAGGAAGCGGTTGCTAAACAGTGGTCTTCGGGGGCCACTAACAATGCTCCCTCAAAGTTTAAAAATTCTACTTTGCGAGCTACCAGCATTAAAGTTGTGAGCGAGCCATTTGGCTGCTGCATAAATCAGTTTGCTCGGGAGCCGTCCTTCCTGAGCCAAGAAAAAAATGTGTGAGCCGGAGGCTAAAAAAACTGTGAGCTAGCTCACACTAACTCAGCTTAGAGGGAACAGTGGCCACCAAGCAGGGTAACAGAGTTGTGTGGTGCAACAGCCATGGCCAAATTTAGTCCCAGCCTCTCTTGGGAGGGCAAATTCCTAGGAGAGAACAAAAGTCCCAAGGGGACGCGCATCAAAAAGAACGTCATAAAAGTTCAGTAAAGAGGCAACAGGCGACCCGATCTAGGATGCACAGGATGGGAGCCCAAAAAAAAGGAGGAGGCCAGGAGTGATTCGACTGCCAGCCCTCCCCCCCCAGTCGCAATGGGGGATTTCCTCACCCCCTGCTCCCATTGCCCACCATCACTCTGAGATGTGCTGGGGTGGGGATTAAAAAAGAGGAAGTGACATAAGGTAGCTCTAGGAATCACAGGAAACTCTGTGGTAAAACCATAGAGTTTCTGATGATTCCTAACGCTACCTATGTCACTTCTTTTTTAAAAAAAAAATGGAACTGACATGATGCCACAATCAGTATTGCACACACACTGTCCATATATCTGTTCACAACCCTCCGGCCAGGTGCACCCTAGAGGGGGCACACAACCCCCACTCTTCCTATGTGGCCACGGAGTGGCAGACAAGGGGGGAAAGGGACAGAGTGTTGGTTAAAGGGTGTCACTAGGGTTGCCAACATCCACTTACAACTGATCTCTGGACTTCAGAGAACATATTCCCTGTAGCAAATGGCAGCTTCAGAGGGCAAACTCTCTGATATGAAGCAGAAGTCCTAGAGTGGCTATAGAGGATGGATGGTCTAAGTCTACTGTTTCCTTATGGAAGAAAGATCCTCAACTTCTTGGACATCATGTGCCCTAGCCATCCCGCATGGAAATTGCCACACAGAGGAAGAAAGCGAAGAGATAACATGTCATGCCTGCAAAAACCAGTCCCTTGTAGCAACTTCACATACAGAGGCGCAACCCGAACGGTACCCAATGAAGTCTACCATGTGTAACAACGTTGTCATCTGCCGGCAACAGAAGAACAGGCGGAAGAACAGGAACACGCAGCTTCTAAAGGTGTTTTTTTTTGCCTCCCCCTCCCCTCCTCCTCAGCTGTTAGCAAATAGAAATGACTTTATCCATTCTATGTACAATCCCGGCACGATATCGAGTGTAACTCCCCCCTCCCCAATACTTAGCTTCTTTATAAACTGTAAACAAGACATAATGGTTACACGGCAATGCCTCGCGTAATGGCCGAGTCAATAATGCTAAATTGGAACTGAATAAGCTCTCTTGCATTAATACCAAAATAACTCACCGCAAATGAACATCATTAAAGGAGAGCCATGGGGGGGAGGGGGGGGGGGGGGGGTTTGAAGAAGACAAGTCCAACGTTGGGAACAAGGATCACCCATTACTTTGACATCGTTATGGATAGATCTTTATGCACCCATGGCTATCCTGGAAGTCAGGGCATATATCGGCTGTGGGGGGTGGGGAAAGGGTTGTCAGGTCTGGATTGGGAAATACCAGGAGATTTTGGGGGTAACGTCTGGGGAGGGGAGGAACCTCAGCAGGGCACCATGCCATTGTTTCTTATTGTTTTAATTAGGCATTTATGCCCTTGTTAGCCGCCCTGAGCCTTGGGGGAGGGCAGGATACAAATCTAAAGAATAAATAAATACAGATAAATAAATCATAGAGTTGGAAGGAACCTCCAGGGTCATCTAGTCCAACCCCCTGCACAATGCAGGGAAGTCACAAATACCTCCCCCTCCACACTCCCAGTGACCACTGTCCCATGCCCAGAAGATGACAAAGAACCTCCAGGATTGCTTCCTGACCCCGAAGTGGCGATCAGCATTTCCCTGGGCTTGTAAAAAAGGGCCGCAAGAACTAATCACTGAGGCAACCCTTCTGCCCTCCCTCTCATGATCTGCCTAAGTTCACACAATCCACACTGCTGTCAGATGGCCATCTAGCCTCTGCTTGAAAACCTTCAGAGAAGGAGAGCCCACCACCTCCCGAGGAAGCCTGTTCCACTGAGGAACCACTATAACTGTCAGGGAGTTCTTCCTAATGTTTAGCCGAAAACTCTTCTGATTTAATTTCAACCCGTTAGTTCTGGTTCGACCTTCTGAGGCAACAGAAAACAACTCCGCACCATCCTCTAGATGACAGCCCTTCAAGTAAGAGAAGAAGAGAAGAGATTGGATTTATACCCCGCCCTTCACCACCCAAAGGAGTCTCAGAGCGGCTTACAAAGGGAAAGGAGTTTGTAAGCCGCTCCGAGGCACCTTCGGGTAGTGAAGGGCGGGGTATAAATCCAATCTCTTCTTCTTCCCTTCCCCTCCCCACAACAGGCACCCTGTGAGGTAGGTGGGGCTGAGAGAGCTCTGACAGAAACTGCTCTTTTTCAAGAACAGCTCTTATCAGAACTACGGCTTGCCCAAGGTCATCCAGCCAGGTGCAAGTGGAGGAATGGAGAATCAAACCTGGTTCTCCCAGATTAGAAGAAGAGGAGATTGGATTTATACCCCGCCCTTCACTTCCCAAAGGAGTCTCAGAGCGGCTTACAAACTCCCTTCCCTTCCCCTCCCCACAACAGACACCCTGTGAGGTAGGCGAGGCTGAGAGAGCTCTGACAGAAACTGCTCTTTTTCAAGAACAGCTCTTATCAGAACTACGGCTTGCCCAAGGTCATCCAGCCAGGTGCAAGTGGAGGAATGGAGAATCAAACCCGGTTCTCCCAGATTAGAGTCCGCGCACTTAACCACTGCACCAAACTGGCTCTCAGGACTTGAAGATGGTGATCATATCAAAGGTGCCCATGGACTCAAACAGGATGGGGACCCCTGCTGTACCGGGCCTCCAAAACTGACCTGGGATCTATGGCATTGCATGTCACTGAGGTCCCTGTCCTCCCCAGACTCCATCCCTAAATCTCCAGGAGCTTCCCCCCCTGGATCTGGCAACCCGACCCCTCCATACCTCATCAGTAGCCAAGGGGGATCTTGCAGCCCTACAGTTACGTAAGTTCACAAGTCATCCTTCCAACAGCCCTGGGAAGTATGTCAGTCTTAACACTATCCCCATGTTGAACGTGGTTGGAAGAGGAAGACAGGGCTGCCAACCAGTGTTCCCTCTAAGCTGAGTTAGTGTGAGCTAGCTCACAGTTTTTTAGCCTCCGGCTCACACATTTTTCGACTGGCTTTCGAGCAAGGGAACCTTTACCTTTACCTAACTACCTGTAGATTCAGATGAAACCTAACTGTTAGGCTTCAACTTATTAAAATGTCCTGGGCCTTTATAAGGATTCATTAGGCAGAATTTCAACAGGTATTACAACCAGTGTTTCCTCTAAGCTGAGTTAGTGTGATGTAGCTCGCAGCTTTTTAGCCTCCGGCTCACAGGTTTTTGTCTTCGCTCAGAAAGAATGGGTCCAGAGCACACTAGTTTATGCAGTAGCCAAATCCCTCGCTCACAACTTTAACACCAGTAGCTCACAAAGTAGAATTTTTGCTCACAAGACTCCACAGCTTAGAGGGAACATTGCAGATCTCGAGACAACCGAGATCAGTTCCCCTGGAGGAAATGGCCACTCTGGAAGGTGGACTCTATGGCATTATACCCTGCTGAGGTCCCTCCCCTCTCCAAACCCCGCCTTCCCCAGACTCCATCTCCATCTCCAAAATCTTCAGGTATTTCCCAACCCTGTGCTGGGAACCTTAACGGAAGAAGAGACTGGTTTTATACCCTGCCCTTCGCTCGAAGTCTCAGAGCAGCTTACAATCTCCTTTCCCTTCCCTTCCCCTCCCCAGAACAGACACCCTGTGAGGAGGGTGGGGCTGAGAGACCTCTGAGAGAACGACTCTTGAGAGAACAGCTCTGGGAGAACTTGCGACTGACCCAAAGTCACACCGGCAGCTGCATGTGGAGGAGTGGGGAAATCAAACCCGGTTCTCCCAGATTAGAGTCTGTGGTGCGCTCTTAACCACGACACCAAACTGGCGAAGAGACAGTTCGGGCCTGTAACTCAACACGGTAGACTGGCGTAGTAGCCGCTCTGCGGCGCCAGCTGCACCTGCCCATGTTATTATCCCCGCCGTGTTTATTTTCCAGAATGCGTTTTAATTTCACCACAGAATTAATCTTCCATACTGCCGGCCTCCCTTCCGTTTGGAGGCCCCTCCATCTGGGCTGCTGGAAGGAGTCAGTCGTCCATTACCACATCACTGGTGTGGAGCCCACTGAACGACCGGCAGAGAAGAGACGCATCCATCAATGTGACGGGCTTCCTTCCCCTTCGATAAGGGACCCCCTCCGCTTATCGGTAATTAAGACCACTTAGCCACAAGTTCAAGGAACATAAATTAGGAACCGGCTGGAATCTGGAAGCAGGAGCTGGTAGGGGTGCCAGCCTCCAGGTGGGGCCTGGGGATCTCCCGCTTTTACAACTGATCTCCAGCTGACAGAGATCAGCTCCACCGGAGGCTGGATGAATATTTGTCAGAGATGCTTTAGGCCGGTCCTGCATTGGGCAGGGGGTTGGACTAGACGGTCTGTATGGCCCCTTCCAGCTCTATGATTCTGTGATTCAACAGTCCCACCACTGCAGGACAAATAATCCTCACTGCCAGACAAGCGATCCAACGGCTTCCCAGTTGACAAGCCATTTCCAGCCTTCTTTCTCAAGAACCGCTCAATAGATGGTGTGCATCATTCGTTGGAACCAATCTCCATTCTCTTAACCAAACGCTCTCACTTTTCCTTTTAGAAAAGGCAGCCTGAGGAAAGCAGTTTACAACTGGAGTTCAGCTGAAAAAGCCGGAGATCTCCAGCCCCTACCTGGAGATTGGCAACCCCACATTGTACAGTGTTGAGGTCTCTCTCTCTCTCTCTCTCTCTCTCTCCCCCCCCTCCCTTTTCCGTGATTGCAACTGATCCCCAGATGATAGAAATCAGTTCTCCTGATGAAAATGGTGGCTCTGGAATGGTGGGGCATTAGGCCCCATTAAAGTCTCTCCCCTCCCCAAACCCTGCCCTCCTCAGACGCCACCCCCAAATCTCCAGGAATTTCCCAACCCAGACTTGGCAACCCGGAGAGTGAGATTGGCAGGAAGGTAGACAAACACACTGGGGTGGGGGAAGAAAGGAAGAAACACTTGTAAGTCACGAGACGGAGTATAAAGTCTCGTTTTGATTTTTCTCCCTTTCGTGGGGTGCATCAAAAATTCTTCGCTCCCTTGCCAGGCATCTTTCTTGCCGCCTTAACCACACACCCAGAGAGAGAATTTATTCATTGGTTTTCATTTAAATGCCTTTGAGGTTCCGTAGTTCATCCACCTTTCCGCCGGGGCTGCTTAAACACAGTTATTCATGCTGCGCTTGAGTATGTTGTGGCTCACTTCACCCCCCCCACACACACCAATGCTCCCTCTAAGCTGTGGAGTCTTGTGAGCAAAAATTCTACTTTGTGAGCTACTGGCATGAAAACTGTGAGCGAGCGATTTGGCTGCTGCATAGATTAGTTTGCTCTGGAGCCCTCCTTCCTGAGCTAAGACAAAAATCTGTGAGCCGGAGGCAAAAAAACTGTGAGCTAGCTCGCACTAACTCAGCTTAGAGGGAGCACTGCCCCCCACTGCTTGCAAGGTGCGCTTTTCATGTGTATCTTGTTTTGTGAAAAAATCTTTCCCTCCCATATACATGGAAACGCTAGCGGTGGGCCCATGAGGGATGCCAGCCTCCAGGTGGGACCTGGGGATCCCCTGGAATTATAGCTCATCTACATCTGCCAGGGCTCTTTTTGTAGAAAAAGCTCCAGCAGGAACTCATTAGCATAATAGGCCACACCCCCGACAGCACAGCTCATTAGTACATTAGGCCGCACCCCCATGTTACCAGAATTGTGCTCATCCAGCCACACCCACCTTTTGTTTGTTATTGTGTTCACCTTGTTTGTTGTCAAAACCCAGGGCCCTTTTTTGTAGCAGGAACTCCTTTGCATGTTAGGCAACACACCCCGAATGTAGCCAATCCTAATGAGTTTCTGCTGTTGGGTGTGACCTATTATGCTAATGCGTTCCTGCTGGGCGTAGCCAACTTGGGAGCCAGTTCCTGTGCGTTCCTGCCTCCGTTCCTGTGCGTTCCTGCCCAAAAATAGCTCTGCATCTTACAGAGATCAGTTCCTGGGAGAAAATGGATGCTTCGGGGGGGTGGATTGTACCTCACTTGGGTCCCTGTCCTCCTCAGGCTCCATCCCCAAATCTCTAGGAGCTTCCCAGCCTGGGTCTGACAACCCTATGTGCGCCCCCCCCCCGTTCTACTCACAACAGTTAATGGCAATGGGCTTTTTTGTGAGTATTTTGTGTGTGTTTGTGTATATGTGCCTGTGAGCGTGGAAGTCATGGTGACTTCTGGTGGCCCCTAATGTGGCTAGGATGTTTCAGGGAAGTGGCCTGATACTACCTGACTCTGTGTCCTGGCCCTGATAGTCCTTGGAGGTCGCCCTTCCAAGGACTTGTTAACGGCAGTTTTAATACTGAACGAGCAACTCTGGCTAGGCTTACTCCAGGTGGGGCCTGGAGGCCTTTGGGAATTGCAACGGAACCCCATACTACAGAGGTCCATTCCTCTGGAAAAAGCTGCTCTGGAGGACGGACTCTATGGCATTACACCCAGCTGTGGACTGTAGCCACTGGGTCTCGTTCCAGCCCTGCCCGAGGAGGTGTGCTGGCTAGGGCAGAGGGCTTTAGAAAGCTGGGGAGTGGGTGACCTTCCGTCTCCATGGTCAGCAAGAACTCTTGCACATGAGAACTCCTGGCAAAATAATTTGCTAATCCCCCGTACAAGTCCAGTCTAGCACAAGGTAGTCCTCCCACTCCCTGTTCCTGGCTACCTCGGTTCCCTAACCTTCCTGCATGCCTGCATAAGAACATAAGAGACGCCAATGTTGGATCAGGCCAAGGGCCCATCCAGCCCAACACTCTGTATCACACAGTGGCCAGAAATACCAGGGGCCATCAGGAGGTCCACCAGTGGGGCCAGGACATTAGAAGCCCTTCCACTGTTGCCCCCCCCCCAAGCACCAAGAAGACAGAGCATCACTTGCCCCAGAGTCCCTATCTATACCTTGCGGCTAATAGCCACTGATGGACCTCTGCTCCATATGCAAAACCATCTGTTTTCTACAGGGGTTATTTTGTAGAAAACGAGGTGCAGGACCTCATTAGCATCACTTATTTGCATGTGCCACACCCCCTGACATCACCGGAAGTGTGTCAGATGGCAACACCCACCGCTCAGGCTCCACTGGACTGTTTTGGATTGCTACCTGTTGGGGGGGATGGACGGACGTGCAGATCTGTTCTCACAGAGGAGGGAGAGCTTGTACCTGAATAAAACTTAGTGGGCCGGGGGTAGGGCTCTGCAACTTACCTGGCTACTTCTTGATCCTCATGGCCTGACTGAGGGCTGCTTGGAGCAGGGGGCGGGGCTTGTTGCATGTGCCCACCCCCTGAGCTCCATACTGTCGGAGCTCTGCTCCTGTGCGCTACGGCATGAAATGACCCCTGGTCTTCTATCCTTAGTCCCCTTTCTCCACTTCTTCTACCCAACTCTTCACCATGGCCATTCTGTGCTGGCATCAAAGGTGAAGAGCCTGGGGGTGACTATGGAGGCCCAGGTCACCACCACTGCCAGGTCTGCCTTCTTCCACCGTAGACAGATCAGGTAGTTGGTTCTAGTCTGGCCTTCTGGGGCAACAGAAAACAACTCAGCCCTTCAAGTACTTGAAGATGGTTATCATGTCACCTCTCAGTCATCTCCTCTCCAGGCTAAACATACCATCCTATTCAGCCCCGGACACACAGGCCAGATAACGGGAGGGAGGGAGGCATGGCTGTTCGCCCCGGAAAAAAATAAAGCATGGTAGCCCTATCACACGGTCCCCCGAGTCTCCGCACTTAGGCTGTTAGCTGGCAATCACACGGCGATGCCGGAGCATAGCTAAGAAGCGGCGCGGCAAGCGTTTCACATTTGTGCGCATGCGCGGTTCGGTGGAGCAGCACTGCTTTCAGTGATGTGTTTGTGCGCATGTGCTTACGAAAAACATTCGGTTTGCAATGGGATGCTAAACATGCCATCCTCTTCAGCCCCGGTCACACAGGCCAGATAACAGGGGGGGGGGAGGCATGGCTGTTCGCCCCGGAGCAAAATAAAGCATGGTAGCCCGATCACACGGTCCCCCGAGTCTCCACACTTAGGCTGTTAGCTGGCAATCACACGGCGATGCCGGAGCATGGCTAAGAAGCGGCACGGCAAGCGTTTCACATTTGTGTGCATGCGCGTTTCGGTGGAGCAGCACTGCTTTCAGTGATGTGTTTGTGCACATGTGCTTACGAAAAACATTCGGTTTGCAACGGGACATGGACGGACGCCGGATGCCACGAGATACTAGTGCTCACGCGATCAGACGCCCACCCCTGCCCCGCATTTTCCGGATACTAGTGCACTGTCCGAGGTACTTTTTTACTGCACATCTTTGGGCAACGCATGATTTCATTGCAGCATTGTTTGAAAACTTTCAATGTAGAGTGGTTTTAAAAAAAAAAATAGGGAGAAAGAACCGCTGACGTTTAAAAGAAATCTTCCTTATTTCCCCGGGAGGACTTCCTGTGGCCCTGCTTCTGTTATGGAATCTTCACTTATTGCTTTCATGACTGTCTCGGAGAGGGGGGGGGGAAACACCCACTGCTTGATAGAAGTATGGAACCAAAATAAACACCTTGGACATATGGACTCTTAATTGGCTTCTGAGAACCCAACTGTATTAACAGAGATGGAAGGACGAAACGTGCGAGACCAGCCCCGTCTATTTAACATACATTATGCCGCTCTTATTATGGAACCGATTGAGCATGCAAGGAGAAAGACATGCGGGGAAATCAGCACCGCTCACAGCTTCTGTTAACTGCATCTCAGCTGCTCAGACGGAATGTCGTGGGACGCTGGCAGGGGATGCCGTCGCTTCCGAATGTTGACATACCGTGTATTCCTAGGATAATTGGAAGCTCTCCAGCGTTTCAGAAGGTAGCGTCACTTCAGGAGAACACTAGAAAGAAAACAAACAGCCCAGCTCTCCAGGATCCACTCATACAGGGTTTTGCAGAGAGCATGTCTTCACAGAGGCGGGAGACATGTCAGGTTTGGGGTATATTTAAAAAAAGGTAAAGGTTCCCTTGCTCGAAAGCCATCTTTCGAGCAAGGTGTTCATCTCCATTTCCAAGCCGAAGAGCCAGCGCTGTCCGAAGACGTTTCCGTGGTCATGTGGCCGCCATGACTAAACACCAAGGCGCACGGAACGCTGTTACCTTCCCACTGAAGTGGTCCCTATTTATCTACTTGCAATTTCTTGCTTTTGAATGGACGTTCGGCAAATTTGGTTGGGCTAATTTAAGTGGGAATTCAAACGGCTGCCCTTGGAACAGCTGCTAAGCCTATCGATTTTTAAATGGGTGATAGGTGCTGTGGGGACCTTTGGATTTCTGACGCAGGGCCATGGGCACAACTACCAAATGGCTGTAATGGAAGGCGGAGCCAACCACAAAATGGCTGCGTCACAAGGCAGGGCCAACCACACATAGGAAGTGTAAGTCCAGAGAAGAAGAGAGGTAATTTTTAAAAAATGCACGGGAAGAAGAAGAAGAAAAAGAAGAAGAAGAAGAGGAGGAGGAGGAGATTGGATTTATAGCCCACCCTTCATTAACTGAAGGAGTCTTGAAGCGGTTTACAAACTCCTTTCCCTTCCCCTCTACACAACAGACACCCTGTGAGGTAGGCGGGGCTGAGAGAGCTCTTGACAGAAACTGCTCTTTTTCAAGAACAGCTGTGCCAGAACTATGGCTTGACCAAGGTCATCCAGCAGCTGCATGTGGAGAAGTGGGGAATCGAACCCGGTTCTCCCAGATTAGAGTCTGCACTTCTAACCACTACACCAAACCGGCTCTCAAACTGGAAAAGAGACGTGGGAGGGGAAAAACCAGCACTGTGGCAGCAGCTACAAATGATACAGCATTAGTTTAGTCAGCATGTCAATCAGACCTGCAGTGGTGAATCAGTAACCTGGTCTCCAGGCCCCTCACCATCTTATGACAACCCTGCAGGGAAAAAAAAGGTAAAATGCCGAAGCACTTAAAGGTATATCTGGTCTTCAGAACAATGGGAAACATTAGAGAACACTGGGACCCTCTCTGTCCTGAGTGAGGCTAGCCTCCCTCCTCGCCTTTTGGAGAGCTAGCTGATAAGGGCTGTGATTCACATTAAGCTTAGTTCTTGGCAGGTTTCCTGGTACCAGATTCTCTATCCAACAAAAGAACCTTCACAGTTGGCATCCTTGCAGTTTATGCATTCCATCTACAAAGGCTTCGAATAATACTTTTGCTTAATATAACTTCTTATACAGAAAAATACATATGTGTGTGTGTACATATACATATACATACATACATATACATATGCATATACATACATATATGTGTGTGTATGTATATATGTATGTGTGTGTGTGTGTGTACACACACACATATGTATATATATTCTACTATAGATTTCTTCTATCTGGGCTAAATACCAAAATCTGATTATACTACCATTAAACTCTTATGAAGGCACAGTGTCAGCTGTCAGCATGTAAACATGTCAGAGGAAATGTCAGGACTCACATTCAGAAATCACATTCATTTTCCCCTTGTCCTACAGAAGTGATGTTGCTGTGTTGCCAGTGGCAGAGGCCTTGGCTTCCCCCACCCCCTACTGCTGGTAAGCCCCCCATCACTTGCCAGGGGGTACCTGGCCACTAGGGATGTCAGCCTGCAGGTGGGACCTTGGGATCCCCTGGAATTAAAACCCATCTCCAGACTACAGAGCTCAGTTCTCCTGGAGAAAACAAATGCTTTGGAGGGTGGACTCTGTGACATTATACCCCACTGAGGTCTCTCCCTTCCCCAGGCTCCATTCCCAAATCTCCAGGAGTCTCCCACCCTGGATCTGGCAACCCGACCCCGGCTTAACCCCCCAGTGGCCGGGGGGGGGACCTTTCAACCCCACTGGCCACTTTAGTTTCCACTTCTATCTCCATGTGCTTCTTCAAATGCGGTTGCACCTTGGGAGGCCTCATTTATACTTTTATTCTGTGCCTCGTGGGTTCACTTTGGAAGTAAGTCAATATGTTTTTTTAGTAGAATATAGGTATCATTTGTTTATTTGTTTTATTATATGTATTTAATTTCACATTTTTTTATTTTTTACAGCAATTCTTTTCTGGTCCATCTTGTATCTCTGGTACATAATTGTATGATTGGATTGTGCTATAATATAAGCCAATACGCTCCTCATTATGTTTGACCTCTGAAGAAGGCCTATACAGGCCGAAACGTGCCAGGTCAAGCCCCATTGCCCCTTGTGTGCTAAATTTTGGCATTTTGACATGAGGTGTGATTGGGCCCATGACGTCCTACTTATCGGGGAGGACTAGTTTCACTTTAAAAAGTTCTCTTTATTTTGTTTAACTGGGTATATTCTGCTGCCACCAGGAAATTTTAAGGATTTCCAACCCTTTATGCTTTTACTTTTGCTCTAGTTTGGTAGACCGAGTTTAAGGCTTACGAGGAACTATGTAGTCCTGGGAAGTATTTCATTCGGAGCTGGTATAAACTTGGATAAAAGAGGATTTATTGAAATAAATACTAAATAAGAGGGTAGTACAATATAACTAGTAATGTGTAATTGATGAACAATTGCTTTGGTATCACACACAATATTATCCCTCACTGACAGGGATCTTTTCATGTAACTTTGTAACACTTGTTTATCTCAATGTCATATATGTTCATTGTTTCACTCCAGTTTGTTATGACACTCAGACTTTCCTTTAACTTAATTTTACTTTTTCCTATACACTCAGTTTTCAGCTCTTTTTCTCTTTCTCACTGAACAACCTCAGCTGTCAGCTTCTAACTGCTTCAACACAGAACTAACTGAACACCTCAACTGTCAACTTGTAACTGAAACTCCTGACTGACTCACATACTCATCCAACCAGATTCACTTCCAAAACCCCTCCCCCTCTCTACCACACTTGCCTCTCTCAACCACTCTAGTCTATCTACCACAGCCATGCAACCAAACTTTTAAAGAGACACACAAACACACAAACAAGGAATCATTAGAGGGCCCTTATATGCTTTTTAATTCTTTGTTAATAAATACATGTATCTTTTCATACTATATAATAAAGTTTTTATTCTTGGCCCTCTATGCTGTTGACTTACCTTTTTAGGTTCTGTATCCCTTCTTCAAATGCTCCCATCCCTGAAAGAGTCTTATGTCATGGCCAGGGGTCATTCCGTAGAAAAAGAGGTGCAGGAGCTCATTAGCATTACTCATTAGCATGACTTATTTGCATATGCCACACCCCCTGACATCACCGGAAGTGTGTCAGAAGGCAACACCCACCGCTCCAGGTCCACTGGACTGTTTTGGATTGCTAGCTTTTGGGGGGGAGGACGTGCAGATCTGTCCTCGCAGAGGAGGGAGAGCTTGTACCTGAATAAAACTTGGTCTTAAAGGTGCCACTGGACTGTTTTGGATTGCTAGCTATTGTGGTGGGAGGAACATGCAAATCTGTCCCTGCAGAGGAGGGAGAGTTTGTACATGAATAAACCTTGGCCTTAAAGGTGCCACTGGACTGTTTTGGACCGGGGAGCCGAGGGCAGCTCTGCAACTTACCTGGCTGCTTCTTGCTCTGACCGAGGGCTGCTGGGAGCAGGGGGTGGGGCTTGTTGCATGTGCCTGCCCCCTGGGCTCTTTACTGCCGGAGCTCCGCTCCTGCGCACTCCTGCAGGAAATGACCCCTGGGTTCTGTATCCCTTCTTCAAATGTTCCCATCCCCAAAAGAGTCTTATGTCACAGCTCACCAAAAAGGAACGTGATTGGGGGGGGGGCTTTTCCTTGTGCAGACCTTTTATCATTTTCCCTAGAAAGGTAGCGCATGGCCGAGCGAGACTCCGCAAAGCCGCCGAGAGAAAGGAATGATCATAACCATTCGAATCAGACTCCTAGGGTTTTAAAGTCTGCCGGGGTCGAATTAACTCGGCAATTAGCAGTGGGAAGCGGTGCTCTAATGAGCTCCGGCCCCATAAAGCTTGCAAAGAAAAGGGGCGGCTAATTGTAACGGATGGGGTGGGGGTTCCCTGGCAACCTGTTCTCTAAGGGAGCAGAGGCTCCGCTACGAAGAGCATCTGAAAGCGGGTTTGGGCTGGGAATGGAAGCAATCAGGCAAGAAGGGAAGTCGGCGGCAGGTAAGTAAATGAGCTCCTGATTCTCAGAGCCAGCGATTACTTCTCTGGCAACCGCTCTGAGTCCAATAACGATCACAGAAAAGTCCAATTTCTTTTGGAGAGACAAGAATAATTGGCTTCCATGAAGATCTGGAGGGAAGAGGCAAGGGTTGCCGGGGTTTCCCTGCCCACCAGTGGGGGATGAGGTTGAAAAGTACTGGAAGCAGAGGCTCAGCATAGTGAAATCAGCTCAAGGTTTATTGATTACATCAGGAATTGGAATAACGAAGCTGGTCCATGCCCGTCTAACTCCACACCCAGCACACACCCACTCCCCGTGATAGGTCCTATGTACAGTTGCATTCCCAATAGGTCAACCCTCGGATCCGGGTGAATCCATTGGTGCGCCCTAGGATCCGCGGTGGCTATTGTCTCTTGGAACCAAGGTCTGGGTATGTGCTAGACCGCATGGCTGGGCCCATGTGGCCATGGCCATCTTCGAACCCCGATACATTGCAGAGGGGTTCAGGTTGGGCCAGATCCATGTTGGGAAACTCCTGGAGATTTGGGGGTGGTGCCTGGAAGAAAAAGGAGGAGGAGGAGGACAGATTGGATTTATATTTATATCCTGCCCTTCACTACACAAAAGAAACGCAGAGTGGCTTACCTTGGATCAGTCACAAGTTCTTTCAGAGCTGTTCTCTCAAGAGCAGTCCTGGAGAGAGCTCTCTCAGCCCCACCTACCTCACAGGGTGTCTGTTGTGGGGAGGGGAAGGGAAAGGAGATTGTAAACCGCTCTGAGACTCCTTCAGGTAGTGAAGGGTGGGTATAAATCCACTCTCCTCCTCCTCCTCTTCCTCTTCCTCTTCCTCTTCATCTTCCTCTGGCTGATGCCTTTCTGTGTCCTGCCAAAGGAAGGTGACTCTCCAAACCGCAGTTTGGTGTAGTGGCTAAGTGTGCAGACTCTAATCTAAGAGAACCGGGTTTGATTCCCCACTCCTCCACTCGCACCTGCTGGATGACCTTGGGCAAGCCATAGTTCTGGCACAGCTGTTCTTGAAAAAAAGCAGTTTCTGTCAAGAGCTCTCTCAGCCCTGCCTACCTCACAGGGTGTCTGTTGTGGGGAGGGGAAGGGAAAGGAGTTTGTAAGCTGCTCTGAGACAACTTTAGGCAGTGGGTGGTGTATAAATCCAATCTCTTCTTCTTCTTCATGCTGTTCTTGAAAAAAGAGCAGTTTCTGTCAAGAGCTCTCTCATCCCCACCTACCTCACAGGGTGTCTGTTGTGGGGAGGGGAAGAGAAAGGAGTTTGTTAGCCGCTCTGAGACACCTTTGGGTAGTGAAGGGTGGGGTATAAATCCAATCTCTTCTTCTTCTTTTACCTCACCGGGTGTCTGTTGTGGGGAGGGGAAGGGAAAGGAGTTTGTAAGCCGCTCTGAGACACCTTTGGGTAGTGAAGGGTGGGGTATAAATCCAATCTCTTTGGGTGGGGTATAAATCCAATCTCTTCTCTTCTTCTTCACTGAGTCCCTTGGCCTTTTGTCTGTTATAATACTTGCCAAATGAGCTAATTGCAAACAGTGCTGCCTCCTGTAACTTCTCCAGGCATAAAATAAGGATTTAAGAGACTCCAAAGGGCAATGTTGATCAACTTATTAATGTGTTGCTGTACTTCCTCGGTGTGCTCTCTCAGTCTGACATCCCGTCTAAATGAACTGCCTAAACAAGTAGGCCACACACAAGCAATTCAGCAGTCTCTCTTTCTAATCTCCCTTTGAAATGCAAGATAATTGCTACTCTTAGGTCAGCAACCGAATGTCCCAGAAGGTTAAATGTTCCCTCACTGGTTTTTGACTGTTGTGGTTTCTGATGTCAGTCTCAAGCTCAAGACAATTCATCCTCTTGGACTGAATCGAGACCTAGGTTTCCTGTCTCATTACCAATGATGATTTCTCCATGCCTTCTACCCCACTGCATATCACACATAATCCAATCACGCCTGCTATTGTCATTCACCTACTATTGTCATTTGCCTTCTAATGTCATTCAGCATCTGAAATCACCCCACTCTCCAAGATACAGGAGAGACAGACCCACATTCTAGCTATATCTGAAGAAGAGAGCAGTAACACATGAAAGCTCATAAAGTAAAGGTAAAGGTTTCCCTTGCTCGAAAGCCAGTCGAAACCAACTCTAGGGGACTGTGCTCATCTCTGTTTCCAAGCCGAAGAGCCAGCGCTGTCCGAAGACATTTCCGTGGTCATGTGCTTGGCATGACTAGATGCCGAGGCACACAGAACACTGTTACCTCCCCCCCGAAGTGGTACCTATTTACCTACTTGCAATTTCTTGCTTTTGAACTGCTAGGTTGCCAGGAGCTGGGACCAGAGACAGGAGCTCACTCCGTCACATGGCACAGGTCTCGAACTGCCGAACTACCAACCTTTCCAGTTTGCGGTTCATCATCTTAACCACTGAGCCACCACGGGTCCTGAACGCTCACACCCTGCCACAAATTTTGTTAGTCTTTAAGGTGCTACTGGACTCTTGGTTTTTTCTACTGCTACAAAAAGAGCAACACGGGTACACATCTTGGTCCTGGTTAGTACTTGGATGGGAAAACACCAAGGAAATCCAAGATTTCTCCACAGAGGCAAGCAATGGCAAGTTATGTCTGTTCATCTCTTGCCTTGACAACCCTATGGGTTCACCGTAAATCGCTGTGAGTTGACAGCACCTTACATTCACATCACAACCAATGTGCACAGATCTTTCAGGATATGGATTTCCTACCTTCACTAAATGAGTATACATGTGTGTTAAGTGATGTGCTGTAAGTAAAGGTTTCCCTTGCTTGAAAGCCAGTCGAATCCGACTCTAGGGGTGCGGTGCTCATCTCCGTTTCCAAGCCGAAGAGCCAGCTCTGTCCAAAGACATTTCCGTGGTCATGTAACTGGCATGACTAGACGCTGAGGCGCACAGAACGCTGTTACCTTCCCACTGAAGCGGCACCTATTTATCTACTTGCAATTTCTTGCTTTCAAACTGCTCGGTCAGCAGGAGCTGGGACCATTGATGGGAGCTCATTCCGTCATGCAGCAATCGGGTCTCTAACTGCCGAGCTACCAACCTTCCAGCCTGCAGTTCAGTGTCTTAACCACTTGAGCCACCGCATGTCTTACATGCAAGCTAGAATGAATGCGGCATTCCGAATTGTGGAACTGGTGGTACGTAGGCCACACATTTAAGGTACCTTTTGGATCTCACTGTGTATTTTCTAACTGGAACTGTGGGGGATAAAATGGAGAAGGGGGAAAAAATGTCTCAGAAATAATCCACCTTGTTTCCCTTGGGCAATTGTAAAGTGAAAGGGGTGGGGGAAGACCTCTTTTTATATCGGTAGGGTATAAAATATAAATTGCCGCTTGTAACCTATCCCGTGGATATTAATAAAAGTTTGGCCACTCCATAAATAGAATCCATAATGAATGGTTTTTAAAAGAGCGATTTCGGCTGGGAAAGAGCAAAATGGAACCTTTAAAAACCTTCCAGCCGGGTTCACACGGTGGAGTAAATCAGCATCGCCCGACAAAAAATCAAGCATGCTATTTGGGTCTACGCCAGTAAAATCCATTTTTTCCCCGAGCGGTAGGAGAAGGCCTCCAACGAAGCCCCTCTCCCGTCTCGACAGTCCTCCCTGCGTCGAGAACGTTCCTAATAACAGCTGCACAATCACCTTCTCGACTTTTAATGGCTTAATAAGATTTTTAATGACTATCATTCAAAACGGTGGATCCTGCTGGGCAAAAGAGGCTTAGAAACCATTACGCAGCTGTGCCGGGCCTTCGAAGACCTCCGGATTCGGCGACTGTTAAAGCCGGGGTTTAGCGGTTGGCCGGAGGACAGCTGTGACACCCCCCAAAAAAAACCCCAGGCGTAACTGTTGCAAATATGACTTTCCTCTAGACTTGACACAAGATCAGCAGTGAGTACCACCAAAGGCGGAGTAGCTCAAGGACTCCGTGCTTGCGCGAGAGCCGCCGGATGCCGCGAAGGAGCTCCGGAGAGGCCTTGAAATTTAAATTTGCAATGGAGGATTAATTTTCCGGGGCAAATTTAATGCACATTATAATTCGATCGGCCAACCAACACTGGAGGGCGAAGCTAGATTGGATCTTTGAATGAATCAATAAGACGCTAAAGTGGCTCATCGGCTGCTGCTCGGCATTATTTTCTCCACCTGGAAATATCGAGAAGGTTAGAAACGTCGGACACGTTTGCAACATTTAAGGGTGGGCCTTCCCTAGGTGAACAAGTAAAGAAGAAGAAGAGGAGATTGGATTTATACCCCACCCGTCACTACTTGAAGGACTCTCAGAGCGGCTGACAATCTCCTTTCCCTTCCACTCCCCACAACAGACACCCCTGTGAGGTAGGTCGAGCCAAGAGAGTTCTGGTTGCAGGGGACCCCTGTCGCCACCAGGGGGCTCTAGCAACCTTATCTAGCAACCCTACCCTTGTATCCCCCACCAGTGGCCAGACGAGCAAAGAAACAAATGGCTTCCATTTGTTTCCTTTCTTCACTGGCCCTAAAACTAATGCCTCTGGATTGTTAACTTGCCTGAAGGCCCAAGGTCAACAATACCACTGAGGACACAAACGTAGGAAATGTTTCAACTTCACTGGATTTTGAAAGCTCCAATATGTACTTAAGCACAAGAACGCAAGACAAGTCCTGCTGGATCAGACCAGTGGACCATCTCGTCCAGCACCCTGTCTCACACTGTAGCCAACCAATTCCTCTGAAGGGAGGAGGAGGAGAAGAAGAAGAAGAGAGAAGAGATTGGATTTATACCCTGCCCTTCACTACCCAAAGGTGTCTCAGAGCGGTTTACGAACTCCTTTCCCTTCGCCTCCCACAACAGACACCCTGTGAGGTAAAAGAAGAAGAAGAAGAGATTGGATTTATACCCCGCCCTTCACTACCCAAAGGAGTCTCAGAGCGGCCTACAAACTCCTTTCCCTTCCCCTCCCCACAACAGACACCCTGGGAGGTAGGTGGGGCTGAGAGAGCTCTGAGAGAAGAAGAAGACGCCATGTGAGGAGGAGGAGGAGGAAGAAGAAGAAGAAGAAGAAGAAGAAGAAGAAGAAGAAGAAGAAGAAGAAGAAGAAGAAGAAGAAGAAGAAGAAGAAGAAGAAGAAGAAGAAGAAGAGGAGGAGGAGATTGGCTTTATA
>NW_015161545.1:86287-87000 GCF_001447785.1 Gekko japonicus
ACGATCTCTTTTCCCTCCCCCTCCCCACAACAGACACCCTGTGAAGTGGGTGGGGCTGAGAGAGCTCTTGACAGAAACGGCTCTTTTTCAAGAACAGCTCTTATCAGAACTACGGCTTGCCCAAGGTCATCCAGCCAGGTGCAAGTGGAGGTAGGGCTGCCAAATCCCCCTGGGGGGCGGATTTCCCCCCACTTTGGAGGCCCAATTTCTGCCCCCGCGGAATCGGGCCCCAGGGGAAACCCCACCCCCCTGTGCACGTCACTTTCCTGTGACATCATGACGCCGGGCACGCTACGGGCGGGGCACAGCCATTTGAGGGGAAAACACCGGGGAGCGAACCCAAAGTCCCCCGCCGGCAGGTAAGTCCCGACTTGGCAACCCTAAGTGGAGGAGTGGGGAATCAAACCCGGTTCTCCCAGATTAGAGTACGTGCACTTAACCACTACACCAAACAAGGCCTAGAGACTGAGACCTTCCCTTGATGTTGGCTCCTGGCAGGGTTGCCAACCTCCAGGTGGTTACAGCAAACAGGACCACGGTGTGTAATAGCCAGTGAAACAGTAAATCACCATGTATAAATATACAATATAAGCAGATATTTATATATAATGCTTTTAGAATTCAACTGTCAGCAAGATTACAACTATAACATCTTAAATGCGATCTTAGGCTTGGCAGTACATGTGAAACATTACAGTATAGTTTCAGACAAA
>NW_015161545.1:87459-89259 GCF_001447785.1 Gekko japonicus
GATCAGGCCAGTGGCCCATCCAGTCCAACACTCTGTATCACACAGTGGCCAGAAATACCAGTGCCATCAGGAGGTCCACCAGTGGGGCCAGGACACTAGAAGCCCTCCCACTGTTGCCCCCCCCCAGCACCAAGAAGACAGAGGGTCACTTGCCCCACAGCCCCTATCTATACCTTGTGGCTAATAGCCACTGATGGACCTCTGCTCCATATGCTTATCTAATTCCCTCTTGAAGCCATCCATGCTTGTAGCCGCCACCACTTCCTGTGGCAGTGAATTCCATGTGTGAATCACTCTTTGGGTGAAGAAGTACTTCCTTTTATCTGTTTTATATTCTGGTGACTGAGGAGCTCCTATAGCAAGCTCTAATGTGACTGGGTCTACAGCATATAATAACTGGCTAAGCTTCCCTCAGTCAATCCCAGTAGTAACAACAACAACAAGTGAGCTTGGTGTAGTGATTAAGTGCACAGACTCTGATCTGGGAGAACCGGGTTTGATTCCCCACTCCTCCACTTGCACCCGGCTGGATGACCTTGGGCAAGCCGTAGCTCTGATAAAACTGAAGGGAAAGGAGTTTGGTATAAATCCAATCTCTTCTTCTTCTTCACCACGGTTAGTAGCCACTGATAGACCTGGCCTCTGTGAACCTATATAATCCCCTTTTAAAGCTGCCTTCTCATATGTTTATTAATTCATTCATTAATAATTATTATCCACTTTATACTTTTCCCCCCCTAAAAGGCCTTTGCATAATACTTCAAAATGTTCAATTCGTAACATCTGGTCTAAAATTCCAAATATCTGGTTGTGTCTGCGAGCGTGAATGTAGCCTGTCAGCGCCAAGCGTCTTCTTCTTTTTTGCACGAGAAGAAAGAAAAGAAAGCATACAAAATAAAATATAGTGGTTATAAACTGTTAATTATGGTTTATCATAGTAATAATCCCAGAGATTTTGATCATTACAATAGTTAATGACCAGTTTGTTATAGGCTTAACAGCTTTCAGCTCCATCGAGGGATACCCAATTAGCAAACCAGTCGTTAAATACTAGTAATGACTAATTATTCCAGGATTAAAAGCTTCAGTATAAATAGAAGCGAGATTGAAACTCTTAACGTTAGCGTTTTAATGCATCCCTTCCCTACCATGAGCTCAGTGCTCTTTTAGAAATGCTGAATTTCTACCGAGGATTCATTTTACCCAAATGAGATTCTGTTTCATGACTTCTCCAGATGTTAAATTCTTATTCATATTGGCCCGTCTTTTCTAAGCTTTTATCCCCCCACTTGTTCAGTTATTATACCTTGTCCTGTTTAAAAGTCCATGGTGTGTTCTGTGGTACAGAAGTGTTCAAATATTAATCGCTTTCCCCCCAAGTGGGCTCACCAAATGGAAAAGATCTTGAGATCCTAGAGGACAACTAAGTGAAAGTGTCAATCTAGTGTGCTACAGTAGTGAAAAGGGTAAATTCTATGTTAGGGATTATTAGGAAATGGATTGAGAATAAAGTGGTTGATATTCTAATGCCCCTGTATTATTATTATTGTTGTTGTTGTTGTTGTTGTTGTTGTTGTTATTTCGATTTATTAATCGCTTTCCCCACAAGTGGGCTCAAAGTGATTTACAGTTACTCTTTAGACAGGGGACTAACAATGTTTCATAGGGGATAGGGAAGACAACATATAATTCATTTTAATTGCACATGCCGTAACTGCCCGGTGGAAACATTTCTGGCTTGGCTCAGTCATCTTCTGAACGGATGCGTCGACCGGCTTGATGATGTTGGGGCTTCAGGGC
>NW_015161546.1:0-30090 GCF_001447785.1 Gekko japonicus
AATTGTAGTCTTAAATTTTAAGAACTAAGAAGGAAGTGCAGAAATGTAATGTCCAAATTGGCTCAAGGTGTGTTGCTGTAAAGACATTGCCAGTTCTTTCAGAGTTCTGTAGAAACTGGAAGCACTTGATGAATTAAGCAGAAATGAAACAGAAAGTCACTTCTTGAATGCTTTGTGTTTTCTGTTCTTAGTTAGGCCAGCAATAAATCCCGACCCTGGCAACTACTAAAATGGAAGCTTTTTTTCTTTTTACACATTGTAGTTCAGAGTCTGTGTGCTCTTTGTTGTGAAAATGTGTATAAAGTTTGTGCTTCAAATATAACCCATGTAGAGGACATAAATGTAAAAGCTGAACTGAGACTTGTGAGAGCTGAACACTGTGAATCAACAAATAGGGATGGAATTGAGTTGGAGGGGTGTGTGGCAGGGAGATTATTATACATTCCACACTCTTCTGTTCCATTCCTTTTCTAAATTTTGTAAAACGTAACACAGTATATATAATGTAACACATTTCATTGTTGCAACTACAGGAAGAGGCGAAGATGTGTTATAACAACTAAGAAAATGCCTAAAGGAAACACTTTCTTTCTTACCTTATTATTCCAAAACACTATAAACAGTACCCAACACTCAATAAATTTATCTGAACGTTGGAAATTATTTTTCAGGGCCTTTTGATACAGACAGTGGGATCGTTCACCCTCCAAAGAAGGTTCTAACTTTTTCCATTTTGCCAGTTTAACACTCGAGCTCCTTTCCATCATATGCTTGCTAACATATCCATGAACATGTCTCTAATTTCACTAGTGGCTACACAACCCTCTCATGAGCATGCTGACCTACTGTACCCTCAGCCCCCACCACCACACTTGTGTTCCCTTCTCATCGCCTGCTGCTGGCCCGTCAAAATCCCTTATTTAATACAAAAATGGTGTACAGAATGTGGCTTGTAGCTTTACAGGGTTGGAAGATAGAACTGGGACTGGCCTTATATAAGGTTGCCAGTCTCCAGGGGGTGGCTGGAGATCTGCCGGAATTACAACTGGTCTCTGGGTTACAGAGATCAGTTCCCCCTGGAGAAAAATGGTCTCTTTGGAAGGTGGTCTCTATGGCGTTATACCCCGTTAAGATCCTTCTCCTCCCCAAATGCCGCCTCCTTCCCAGGCTCCACCTCCAAAATCTCCAGGAATTTCCCAACCCGGAGCTGGGAACCCTGTGACCGAGGGATCATTCTTGTTCTCTAAAGGCAACTGTGTAAGCCAGATTCGGATTCCCAGGGCAATTCTAAGAATACTTTCCTGGGAGTAGGCCACACTGAATAGACCTGAGCAGGATTTTGAGCAGATCTGCTTAGTATGTCACTGTTAGATATTTTAAGGAATGATGTGTCTTCCACTTCACAATTTAATTCTTTTCAGCTTCTGTCATTAACCTGCCAAGGAAGGCTGGGAGCGGGCCGTTATTTACCAGGCTACGGAACCCAAGTACAGGTGTGTGTGATGTTATAAAATGTACTTATTCTATTGGTTTACTTCATTTATACCTCACCTTTCTCTCCAGTGGGGACCCAGAGCTACTGACGTTGTTCTCCTCGGCTCCATTTTATGTTCACAACAGCCCTGTCACGCAGGGCTCTTTTTGTAGCAGGTACTCCTTTACATATTAAGCGACACACCCCTAATGTAGCCAATCCTCCAAGAGCTTGCAGTAGCTCCTATAAGAAGAGCTCTGTAAGCTCTTGGAGGATTGGCTACATTAGGGGTGTGTGGCCTAATATGCAAAGGAGTTCCTGCTACAAAAAGAGCCCTGCGAGGTACATTAGGATGAGCATATGCGAGTCGGTCAAGGGAAACCCAGCAAACTTCCATGGCAGAGTGAGGATTCAAACCTGGGTTTCCCAGATCCTTCTCCGACACTCTAACCACTACACCACCCGGTCTCTCATAATATCATTTGTTAATTCTCTCCTCTGTTTAAAAACTGACCATTTGAATTGTCTCCTGTATAAGCCCCCAAAAATTAAGTGGACTCTCTTGAAAAAATTTGTTTGCGGATTTTTCTGCATTTCTTATGTAAAAGTATCTTCTAATCCAGTCCCCCCCCCCCCCCCGGTGTGCTGGGGAAAAAACTTTCTTCCAAACCCCCCCCCCCCCCCCCCGTGGTATGCTGTGAATACAATTTGATGTTGCAATGTAACTCTCACATGACTGGAAACTGGAATCATCTTGCAAACAAGACTTCAGAGAGAAAAATGATTTAAATTGAAACAAAACTAATTAAAATTAATTACAGAGGCTACATGTTATGACCAGTGGTCCATCTAGAACAGCGTCCTCTCATACAGTGGCCTACTAGCTCCTTTGGAAGGGTAACAACAGGGCATAGAGGCCAAGGCCTTCCCCTGATGTTACCTTCTGGCTTTGGGATTTAGAGGATTAGTGCCTCTGAATGTGGAGGTTCCCCTCAGTCACCATTGGCTAGTAGCCACTGATAGACCTATCCTCCATGAATCTATCTAATCCCCTTTTAAAGCTGTCTGTACCTGTGGCCATCACTACATCCTCTGGCAGCGAATTCCATGTTTTAATCACTCTCTGTGTAAAGTAGTATTTCCTGTTGTCCATCCTGAACCTACTGCCCATCAGCTTCCTTGGATGCCCTCAAATTCAGGTATTTTGGGAGAGGAAGAAAAATTTCTCTTTGTCCACTCTCTCTCCACCCCATGCACAATATTATAAACCTCTGTCATGTTCTCTCCCCCCACCCACCCAATCAACTCTTTTCGAAACTGAAAAGTCCCAGACTCTTCAGCCTTTCCTCATACGGAAGGTGCTGCAACTTGGTTGCCCTCCTCTGTACTTTTTCAGAGTCTGGGATTTTTCCCCAGCTCTTTGGATTGGAGCAAGCCAATGAAAACCTATTTGTTTTCCTTTTTTAAAAAAACAGGACAAGCAGCCTTGTACTTGTTCAGCAGTGATGCTCGTCAGCTCTTTGAAGTAAAAGCTTTCCATGAAGAATACCGTTCATGGTTCATTGGTCAGGCGGTCCAGCAGGGTGAGTGGAACGGAAAGGCCTGTCAACCTTTCCTCCTGTGAATGATGTTCAAGCACTGCTGTTTTATAGCTTTTCAGGTAACAGATTCCTGAGGCCGAAGTACTCTAGCGGGGAACAGGGATGTGATGGAGGAAGACACTTCGCGTGCCTTATTGCTGGCGAAAAAGGAAGGGGAGGACCACCCAAAAAAGGCTATGCTAGGGATCATAGAACGTATGTGTATGAAAGCCATGTGGGATAGGAGCGATAGGAAAGAAAGGAATTGGGTGAGACTGAGTGGGAAAGTTGGCTGGATACCACCCATTTTTTGTTTTCCTGAAACTTAAGTTTGTGGTCTTGGGCAGAATGAGGTATATAAAGGCAAGGTGTGTGTGTGTGCATGCATGCGCCAGGCAGCTAAGGAATCCACACTTAGTGCCCTGCCGGAGGTGCCGATCACTCCACAGTCCTGTGGCGCGGCAAAGAAGCGGGGCGCGGGGCAAATGGTTTTTTTTTAACTCAAATGTGCGCATGCTCCCTTGGGTGCTTGTGCGTATCCGTGGAGACTATAAAAAAAACCCACCTTTTTCTGAGGGGACATGGGCAGGCGCCGGAACTACCACCGGAAACGCGATCAGACACCCGCCCTTGCCCCGCGGTTTCAGGAAACTAGTACCTCCGAGGTACTAGTTTTTTACCGCGCATCTTCCGCGGGAAGCCTTGGGTTCGCCATGGGAGCTCGACGTTTCCCAGATGTGGCGGTGAGATCACGCCCGGAAAATCCGCCTATCTTCCGTCCCTCTAGCGTGCCTAATGCTCCGTGTGACCGCAGCCATTTTTTGTTTTCCTGAAACTCAAGTTTGTGGTTTTGGGCAGAATGAGGGAATGAGGTATATAAAGGCAAGGTGTGTGTGTGTGCATGCATGCACCAGGCAGCTAAAGAATCCACGCTTAGTGCCCTGCCATTTATCACAAACACTGCTTGCCTTTCAAGTACATTTTCACAACTGTCAAGTCTTCTCATCCATGGTTTTCTTCATGCTACCTCAATAATGTCAGTTTTGGCAGAGGAGGGGGGGGGATGGATTGAAGGAAACGGATTCACTGAGTTCAGTTGCATTCCTACTTTCGTTGTGGCTTGAGTTATGAGGAAAGGGTGAGAATGAAAAATTCCCCAGTTGTTTAGTGCAAAGGGCACTGGCGACAAGCACTGCTTGGTGAACGACAGCTTTGCTGGATATCAGCTTGGCAATGAGACTTTTTCCGTACGGTTGTTTCACAGCACAGACTTCCAAAAGTTAGATTGGTTTTTTAAATGTCACTGTTGAATTGTTTTCTAATGTCAAAGTTGCCTGGAGTAATAGATGAGGAAACATATGGGAAATAGTAACACAGCCGTTATCTTTGTACCCTAGCGAAAGTGGGGTTTTTTTTAAAGAGTATGTTATTATTTCATTTTGAATTTATTTTTTATCACTTGAAAATATGTGGGGGGGGGACCTCTTTTATTAGTCTCTGGGATTTTAACTGGTCTTACGTGCAAGAAGCATTTTCATTTGGTTAAAATCTTTTGGAAGAGCTGAGACACAGACTGAAGGTCCATTTTCCCAAAAGGCGTCTTCATCACTAAGTTTCATGAAAAAAGTATGTGCTGCAATTCTAATTCTGACAACTGTTCTTCTACCTTCAGATGGGCGCCTATTCTTTGTAACCCGAGTGGATCCCTTATTTCTTGTGCTCTTTTACCTTGCCAAGGCAGAGAAAGAGGTAGGTAACTGGAGGAGTCAGCAATATAATTAGCAACTAGAGCAGGGGTCCCTAACCTGTTTGAGCCAGTGAGCAACTTTGGAATTCACAGCAGGCACAGGCACAAAATGGCTGCCACAAACAGCTGCTGTAGGAGATAGAGCCAGTCACAAAACAAAAACTGCCATGACTTACCTTCGGTCACACAGTGAATACCCTTGTGCTGTGATGGCAGTTGCTGCCAATACCGACATTTTTAAAAAATCTGCACAGCCAATCAGAAACCCTGCTGGGCAAAAGCCTCACCTGGCCCTGCCCACTTTCTAAAAACACTGGGTGAGTGCCAGGAAAGGGACTGGCAGGCATCGTGGTGCCCATGGGCACCATCTTGATGATCCCTGAACTAGAGGCTGAATTCTTCGGAGTATGGGAACTTCCCAAAGCCCCTTCTACTTGCCGTATTGTGAGATAAGTGAGAGATTTCTATCATTTTGGCCGTTCTCCAAGACCCTCTGTCGGTCTGCTTCTCACATAACGGCAAACCAGCCTAGTGGAGTTGGTTAAGTGTCCAGACTAGGAACGGGGAGACCCAGATTCAAATCTCGACTCCATGAAAGTTCACCGGGTGATCTCGGGCCAGCCTCAGCCTAACCTACCTTGTGAGGATGAGTTAAAGAAGGGGGAGATGTTGTGAGCCGTACTGGAGGAAAAATGGGGTGTAAATGAAGTAATTAAATGAAACGAGCCACAGTTTGGCACTACGGGATTGAACTTGGGGGATCCTTGGCCTTCTGGTCTCCTTCTCCTCTGCCCTCCTTCTCCTGTGCACTTCCAGAATGAACAGGACTTTAAAAGACTGTCCTTTTATAAAGCAGTAGTTAAAATAATTTTTGTTTTAACTGAAGAACCCTGTTATCTTTTTGCATTTAACTAGTCTGAAGTGGCTGCTTACGTTTGCTCCTCTTTCATTCTTTAACATCATTTGATATGAGTAAATGATCCATCTTTCTCACGCCTTGGAATTAAATTATCTGGGGATCAAAAATGCTTCTGTTCATGTCCTTCTAAATTGCTTTGATCTTTTCACTGTGTTTTGTTTTATTTTTGCAGCAAGGGAAGTTCCAGCCACTGGATCAAATTCTGGTAGATGCAGAGTTCTCGTCCTGCACAATGTTGTTACAGTGTACAGATATCTCAAAGTCTATTCATCACATTGTGGAAGAAAAAGGTACAAGATTTAAGAATGGAATTTAGCAAGTGCGTGTTTAATCCAAAGAGGCAGACATGGTAGTTAGTCCTGTTTTGGGTCTGGGTAGATATCGGTATGAATAAGTTTGGTAATTTCTGAGAATACTTCAGTCCCTATGTTTTGGGCATTGCTTCCATAAAGAATAGAAGGACCATTTGATTTTACATTTTTTCCAGTAATTTGAGGAGGATGTCTTTTAAATACAGGGCTTTTTAAAAAATGTGTGAAATGACAACTGTGTAAGATACTTTCTGCACTTATAAACCCCAGGAATATAAATTGAAATTCTGAATCTTTGAGCCATGCACAGCATAATTCATCCACTTGCCTCGGTACCCTTAAATATATGCTGAAATATATTCCCTGCTCTAGTTTTGTTTTCCTTTGATGTCGTGGAAGTGCAAACCAAATAACTTTTCCTTCCCCTTAAATCCCAGAAACAGGTGGTAGGAAATTTTATAAATATAGTGAAGAGAAAACATTGAAGTGGCTAACAAAGAAGGTACCTGGCTTTCATGTTTGATCTTGATCATTAAGGCTTTCTATTTATTTATGTACAATATTTATATCCTGCCTTTCTTCTCAGTCAGAGCTACCAAGGTGGCTTTTCTTTTCTGAACTGTTGGCTTCCGATTGTTATCTGTGTTAGGTTGCACTGAAGGGCAAGGACGTAGAGTAAAATTGGTGTTGTTCTGGTATTGACCTTTAAGGCCTTTAGTGGTCAGGGACCCACAAACCTTCAGGATCACCTCTCTCAATATGTCCCTGGAAGAGTGTTACGCTCCAGCAATAAGAATCTGCTTGAGGTCCCCGGCCCGAGAGAGGTCCGGCTGTCCTTGACTAGGGTCAGGGCCTTTTCAGCACTGGCCCCTGCCTGGTGGAACTCTCTACCAGAAACTATCCAGGCCCTATAAGACTTACTACCTTTCCATAGGGCCTGCAAGGCAGAGATGTTCCGCCAGGCCTTCGGTTGAGGACAGCAACAGTTGGCACTCTCAAACCCTCCTACCCAGCCCTCGACACCCCTTCACCTAGGGGGGCTGGTGGGAACAGAAATGTTTCACCATCTCAGATAGTGAAATTGTATTGTTTGAAATATGTTGTTTTCAGTAGGTTTTAATGTTATTTGATAAAGTATTATTATGTTTTGTTTTTTATGTAAGCCACCCGGAGCCCTGCTTGTAGGGAAGGGCAGCCTAAAAAGTTGAACTTAAGAAATAAAATAATAATAAATAAAATTATAGCATTGTTAAGGAAACAGCAGTGTTGTGGACCAGCCGAGCCCAGCAGAGCAGAGAGATGCTGAAGACTCCTCTGAGGCAGCCAGTGGACCTGATCCCAACCCACAGCCAGCGGCAGATGTGCTGCAGGAGGAGGCAGTCTCTGAGGGGCCAGACCCCCAGATCCTCAGACAAGGAACCAGAGCCCTGGCCCCTCAGCCTTCCAGCCCTGAGCCGGCAACAGGTAGCCAATTGCCACTCAGTACGCACACACACAAACTGCCAGTCACCAGAGCCTCGGGAACGTCGTAGGAGGAAGATGAGGAGAGACCTTCAAGTCAGAAGGTGCAGTGCCCACCTGGCAGCACAGCACCGGCACAGCACCAACAGTGAGGATGCTTGCAGGATCAGATCTGAGGCAGCCTGCGTGCGTATGACTCAGTACAGACTGATGAGCAGCGTGGTGCTTAAAAGCAACAGAGAAGGGAGTGGCTGTCTGGAAACAACTCATCCATTAGCTACTGACCTTGCTGCTTCTGCTCTCTGGAGTGTCCTCTGTCTCTGACCCTGGCCTGGACCTTCGTATCCTGGTTCTTGGGTTGCCCTTTGGACTTGAAGCTGTGAGTGTGGTCTGCCTTGTGCCTGAACTGTATTTTGACACCTGGCCCTAGAGTTGCTTTACAAACTCTGAGAGGACACCAGCCGTCAGAACAAGGAGCTTTCTAAGGGCCCTCACTTGCTGATTGAGTCCGTGCGGCACCGGCAATGTCATAAAAGGACAACAGTGTTCAAGGGTTCACTTTTTGACTTCACCTTTCAAAGCAGGCATGCGTACTGCTTAATCCCAGAAGTTCAACAGTGCGTCAGATTCAAGATTTAGATGAATTCCGAATCTTCACATAGGATCACAAATTTTGTATAATTTACTGTAATTGTGGTATTAGGTATCCAGCTTCCAGAACATCGTGGCAAGGAACAGAATTCTTAAAGGCAAGGATTGAAGCAGTGATGGTGCGTTAGAGGTGACTGATTAGAAACCTTGGAGGAGAAGAGGCCCTTAATAGATGATCGGCCACTGGATTGCCAAACCCACCCATTTTGGTTTCTTAAGGGTTTAATGGACCTTGGCTTGGATCTTCAGCCTTCCTATCACTTGCTGCCATCTTCATCCATTGTTAAGGCAGCCCTCCGCTGTGGGCGGTGTTCCTCTAGCATTAACCTCATTGATCTTGCGTGAATAGAAATGTGTGGCCTTGGATTACTCCCTCTGCAACAAAGAAAAGGGAGCTATTGAAACAGGGTTTAGGAGTCAAGCCCTTAATTCCATATTTAAAACTTTTCCCCACTCACTTTATTAAAATAGGGAGGGGCTCTAATGTCATGTCAGATTCCCCCTCCCTGTGTATCTATTTTTTTTAGCACTGTACCCTGCCCCTTGATTAGCATGACAAGTGTGCTATAGCACTTCCATAGCTCAATCGCTGTAGAGACACAACCATGTAGAACCTTTGTTGCAATGAGGAAAGCTTGGTTACTGTGGCTTCACCAAGCTTTGTTTTTTTAAAAAAATAGTAACTTGCTGAATTCACTGTTACGATAGCAATAATGCTGTGAGCACAGCATGCCAGGGACTTTCTTGCAGGTCGCCTTCAAAACAGTGGAGATTTTTCAGGATCGTTTGGGGTTTCTTTGTTGTTGTGTAGATCTTATTCATTTCAAAGGCATGCCTGTAGGAGACACTGACCCGTGTCTCGGTGGGACCAGATAAATGTCAATCAGTGACTCCTGGGTTGGTCTGATTTGCATTAAAATTGATGGTGCATTTATGTGTGTATTTTATAGAGGTAATATTTTTGGCCTTTTGTCAGGTTAACCAGACTGTGAAAGTCTTAAAGGACCATGATGTGAGCGTAGGAGGAAAGGTGCAGTCTGCTACTTTTATCAGCAGTAAGAAGCTGGCTGGTGCCACAGAAGGTAAGGAGATTCCATGACAACCGAAAGAAATTTGCTTAATCAAATATGCAGCCCTGGCTTTATCAGGTGGCTCTACGACTTGTCTAGCACAAATACCCGTTTTGCTGTAGCCACAATTTCGTTTTTCTTAGTGTTAACATTTCCAGAATGCTATGATGTATTTGTTTTTATTCATTTACACACTGCCTTTCTCTCCAGTGGGTACCCAAAGTGTGGTGACTGTAGTGTCAGATTAGGATCTAGAAAATCCAAGCCTGAATCCCCGCTCTGCTGTGGAAGCTTCCTGGGTAACCTTGGGCCAGTCAGACACTCTCAGCCTAATCTGCCTCACAGGGTAGCCCGTTTAGTGTAGTGCTTAAGAGTGGTGGACTCTAATCTGGAGAACCAGGTTTGATTCCCCACTTCCCCCCTTGAAGCTGGCTGGTTGACTTTAGGCAAGTGACAGCAGTTTAAAAATAAGCATAGCTCACCACCTAGTGGTGCCAAAAAAGAGCTACAGCTTTGGCAGCCAAACAGTCCCCCCACCAGGGATCTCCAGGCTATTCCACACACTTCTCCATATGATAGTTATTTATCAGGGCTGTGTTTGTTGTCTGTGGTAAGCTTACCAGAAAGGAGGTTGTATGCTGAAATGTGTTTTGGCAGTATCTCTCTTGCTGGCAATATCTGTAAACAAGACCGCAGTCCACGTAAATAATGGCACAATAGTGTGCAAACTTTCAAGTTCACCAGAAATTTTTCATCAGGAAATGTTTTAAAGAGGAAGGTAGAGGGGGAAACAAATGTCTCAGGTCATGATCTACTTGTTCATTCCAGCATTCTGTGCTAAATGCTGAGTGGGTGTGCAAATTTAAAATGGTGCCGGTGTTGGGATGCATCTTTGTTTTTGGGGAGCAAGAAGTGATAAATGGTGTCTGTGTCAGGCCTTTTCTACCAGCTAAGGGGACCCACACAGCCTCCTATGATTTTGTGGAACTAGGTTTATTTTAAACTGTAAACATTCCACTGAGGTTCAAGATGTTCTTAGGGCAGCAAGTGTAAAGGCTTTGGGTTCGCTGCCATGAGGTAAGTTTTGTGGCAACAAGTAGAACATGGAGATCATTGAGGCAGGAGTAGTATGTAAATAACAAAGGAGATTTATTTATTTACTGTCTGGTTTTGAAGAACAGATCAGCAGCACAGGTCTCCAGATTGTCAAAGCAGAAACCTGGCTGAGGCACAAAAGTTTAAGCCAGTTATGGCTTCAGAGTGTGGTTTGAATTCTCTTTACTCCTTACAGGTACAAACAGTCACAGACTAGCCCCTAGGTTGGATCGCACAGTACACCACCCACACCAGCCTGCCTTTTCCCAAGATTCAGAGTAAATGGTACATGGTCTGCTAGTTCCCAGAGACAGGCCTCACAACTAGGTACATTGTCCTCCTCCAGAGGCAGAGCTAAACTACTCTGCCACGCTACCAGGCAGAGCTACTCTTCAAACTGTCTGCTCTTTTGCTGAGGTGGACGCAAAACTTTCACTGCACTCTCTCTTTAAGGCAGATCTGAATGTCTTCCTGCTGTGCTTCCCTCCAATATTCCACCCCCACTCTGAAAGGGGACTGGATGCTGGAGCAGCACCCTCCCATAGGCTCAGCTAGGTGGACGTTTTTCGTTTCATGGGCCGTACAGCTTCCTGTCCATCAGTTTCTCTGCATAAAGAAACAAGAACAGAAGCCAGTGATGGTCCCTATATCTTTCAGACATTAAGCAAGAGCCACAGTTCCCTTGTAGACTCAGAGCAAGGAATCACTTAGTGGTCATAGTATTAACATTGCTGCATAAAAATGAAAGGCAATGCATGAAGTGTAAAGTCAGTTAAAGCCTACAAGAGCACAAAGCACAGAATGCTATCAGGAGACATCTGCACCACCACCACCCCCTTTTAATAACTCTGCTTTTGTAAGATCCAGCCTGTTGAAGAGTTCTGGTGAACCCAGAAGCTTGCACACTGTGTTCTAGGTTTGGATTCTGTTTTTGGACCAACATGGGCGGCTAACAACTTCTGTCACTGTTAAAATCAGACAGATCTAGCTGTTCTGAACGACTAAGTGAAGCTTCTGATTAAAAGAAGGAAGCAGACTGAGCATACTTTGGATAATTATTTGGTGAGATATGTGATTAAAATGCAATCTTATTTCATTTTTCTGTCATTCAGAGGACTACATTCGCTATGCTCATGGTTTAATATCGGAATATATTACTGAAGAGCTGAGTACTATGCTAGCTAAATATTTACGGTGAGTGAAAAATATAATACGGCTCTGTGATGGGCAGGGGAACTTTTCTGACACAGTTGCTGTGACTGGGAGTTTTTTCCCACCCCTTAATTATATAGGGTGGGGGTTTTTTTACATTTTGAGAAGCAGGATCCATCAGTTTCATTACACAGTGAAGGCCCAGCTTAACATAATAACGTTGATCCTTGTCCTGCCCACCATTTCTGTATGACCGAAATACCAAGGCACCTTCTGCTCGTGAAAGAGGTTCTTCTGCTAGATTTATTTATTCGTTTGTTTGTTCAATTCAATTTATATTTCGCCCTCCCCACAGGTGGGCTCAGGGCAGATCACAGTAGGATTCTAAAACACATAAATAGAAATTACAGACTAATTAAAAACAATTTAAAATAGCATAGATTTAAAAAGAGACAACACAAAACAGGTTGCACTATTTCATTATATACATTATTTTCAAGCTGGTGCTATTGGTTCTCTAAGATCTTATTGGTCTGGGCCATGTTGAGGTAGCCGGTTTCAATTTCAGCAGCAAGTTTTTTATTGGATGCCCACCGCCTCAGCCAAAGGCCTGGTGGAACAGCTCCGTTTTACAGGCCCTGTGGAATGTTAATAAGTCCCACAGGGCCCTGATCTCAGATGGAAGCCTGTTCCACCAGGCTGGGGCCAGGGCAGAAAAGGCCCTGGCCCTGGTTGAGGCTAAGCAGACATCCCTTGGGCTGGGGACAACCAGCAGAGCACAAAGCTCTCGGGGGCACATTTGGGGAGAGGTGCTCCTTCAGGTAGATGCCCTGTGCAGAACCAGCCCACAGGATCAAACTCCCCCTGTACGTGTAAAAATATAATGGCAAAGATTGACAAGAGTCCACTTTTTTTTGCCTTGTAGACTTCCAGAAGTTGCCGTTCCTCCAAAGGAGCCACTGCCAAAGGTAAGGCTCTGCCAGGGGTCAGATGCCATCGACTACTTCCACACCATTTTGGGGCAGGAGAGGGATCAACACGTACACTGTGACGGAGCTGTTGAGAAGTCACTGGATAAATGGGAAGGCAGAAATGTCCTGAAATAAATTTTTCCTTCTGTTTGTAGTGAGTAGTAAAGGGATGCTTTTAAACGTTAGGCGGAAAAGCACAAAATGCTGCCATTTTGCAAAACGATGAGGCCGCCCAGACAGCTCTTGCTTTTGGTGGGTGACTAAAGTTTATACGATGAAGCCCGGCCCGAAACTGCACGTTATTGCCGTTTCATGATTTCAGATGTCATGTTCTGTCCAACTTTTGAGGAACTTGGAAGAAACGCTGTAAAACTGTCAAATGTTCACAATCCATATGGGATTAACTCACAGCAGGAAGCAAAAAGGAGAGAGAGCAGGGCTGGTTTTGTTTGGTTTCAGTTTCCTTGGGGCACCATCTGTTTCCATGGGTCGCTGCCTTGTCATCCAGTTGCAACATCAGGCTGTCCACCTTTATCACCCCTTTTTGCCCCTGGCACCCCTGCTGGGGGAAGTGGCTGTCCCTTGCCCCCATAACAAGCAATTAAGAAGGTTTTTATGTTGTTTTCCCCCCACCCTTGTTACCTAGAGTAAACCTCCGGTTCATTCTTTTTCAGTGCTTGTGTTGACTATCGCTTGAGCAGGTTTTGTAGGCAGATGTAGCTTCTACCTGGATTTGTTGCATATTTAGTGGCTGAATGGACGATTCTTTCCACTTCAGGCAGCCTTTTGGTACCTGTCTTATTCTTTAATTACATGTTCATAAGGGTAACAAGTTGTTACCTGCCCATAGTGTTTGGGATAAGGCACCCTTCAAATCAAATGACTAAATAAATTACACAGTTCACTCTTAATGGAGAACATCTGGAAGTCTGTAATCCCCGCAGGTAGCTGTTCCAGCAGTGGCACTCCGTTTTCCTCTGTAAACATACTGACAGATGTAATAAGACTTTCACGGAACTCCATTGGATGAACAGATTCCAAATACTTTAATGCAAGTCCCACCTGGCCCTGCGCACTTTCTGGAAACACTTGGTGGGTGCCAGGAAAGGGGCCACTGGGGCGGGTGCCACTGAAGACATTTAGTATAAATTTTAGTATTAAACATAAAATCTTAATTTAAAAAAATTATGTTGGCCATATTTGCTAAATTGAAAATGCAAAGCCCAGAAGTCAAGTGATACCAGCTGAGAGTCTTTTTGAATTACCTGTACTGTGAGTGATATTGTATCATGCAAGCTAACAAAAAGTACTGCTGAGGAATCTGGGCCCAAAGCTTCAGTACACATGGGGAAATTTATTGAGAACCATTATCCAGCCATGGACATCTGGCTGTAGAAGACAACACGTGATGCTGCAAGGCCTTACAAAAATGTCTCTAGCAATAGTCTATGTTAGGTAAAGGTTTCCCTTGCTCGAAAGCCAGTCGAATCCGACTCTAGGGTTGCGGTGCTCATCTCCGTTCCCAAGCTGAAGAGCCAGCGCCGTCCAAAGACATTTCCATGGTCATGTGGCCGGCATGACTAAAAGCCGAGGTGCATGGAACGCCTATGTTACCCTGGCATAAATGCAATGACAGTTGTAGTCTTCAAAGCATATATATATACACATACCATTTTCATGACCTGGAGATGACCCCTGAGGAGCCACTGTTTGCCTTGTTGGGAAACCTTGCATGTAACCCAAGGGTAGGCAATCCTTTGGGCCCAAGGAGTGACAAAACACAGTATCTACGTCTGAAGAGGTGGGCGTGCCAGCTAACAAAATGCCGGTGGGGAGACAAGGGTTGTACTTGACCTTAGTTGTTTGGAGCAGCCCGAGCTCCAGGGGCACTGCCAGTGTCTCACCTTGGGCTCAGCTGGTGGCGTTGCAGTTGTGGGAGTCAGAAACAGACATAAGCCATGCCTGTTTCTTTCTCCTGTACTGCTGGCCCTAGTAGTGCTGCCAGTGCCTCAGTTGCTTGAGTGGAGATCTGGCCGTGGGGGTCAAGCAAAATGTTCTGGCATACTGCTGTGGGCATCCACTCCAGGGGTTGCCCGCCCCTCATGTAGCCTGTCAGCAGGGGTCATTTCGGGGGGGGAATGCAGTTTCCCTGGGTGAGGTGCGGAGGTGCGGGGCACACGACGAAGCCCCGCCCCCTGCTTCCGGTCGGGGTAAAATGGCGATTTGACGCACCCTGTAAGTGCTCAGGGTGGATGGGTGTTCCTTACAGCAGTTTGGACTGTATTTTGGTCCAACGCGGCTTCCCCTAGGCAGGGGGAATGACTGGCAGGCATCAAGACCCAAGAGAGAGTTGAGATTGGTGTGATCAAGTCTCGGAGGAGGCTTATATTACACTTTGATCCCCTCTCCCGAAGCGGGCGAGCGCATTCAGGGGGTGTGGCCTCATGACATACTTCCGGTGATGTCAGGGGGTGTGGCATATGCTAATGAGTTATGCTAATGAGGTCCCCTAGCTCATTTTCTACGAAACGACCCCTGCCTGTCAGTATAACTAACAGGACAAAAAAACTAGCTTCCCTGGGGCTGTTTCAGGTCAGAAAAAGGGCATGGCAGGGAAGGCTAGCCCCCCCCCGGCATGTCATGGTCCTTATATGAATTCTCCCCCATATACCTGAGAATCTAAGCTTCAGCCAGGAGCAGTATGAGCCCGCACCACCTTGGCAGGACTCAGGAACAGTAATTAAGTCCAGAGCCAGTGCATCATTTTTTTTTTGTCATCTTCTGGTCATGGAACAGCAGTCACTGGGAGTGTGTGTGTGTGGGGGGGTATTTGGGAATTTCCTGCATTTTTCGGGGGGGTTGGAGTAGATGACCCTGGAGATCCCTTCCAACTCTATGATTCTATGATCTTTGGCTGAGTATGTTCATCCCTTTCTGTCTATATGACTGCACAAGTCAGAGGTCCTTTTTAATATATTTTGAAGAACCACATGCAAAAATACTACAGTTGTGGTTTATAGCACAAACCGTCACTCTAACGTTGCAGAAAAGGAAAGTGTCAGATGCGCCCGTGGAAGCCGAGGAAGATTATACCAAGTTTAATACAATTGACCTCAAAAGCAAAAAGGTAGGTGATGTATATGGGTTTTCTCCCTTTACACTACAGCAACCAGTTCTGTGTTTTTAGAAGATACTTTTTTAATGGTGGTGGTGGAGGAGAGAAGCATAAGTATACTCCACAAGAGAGAAATAACATTCTACTTTTTAGAATACTGTCTGTTACCTTGATTTCTCCCATTTATATGAAAGTACTCAAGACTAGTTATTTTGGTTTGGTTTTGTGGTGGTGGTCTTGTTTTTTGTTTGTTTGCCAAGGCACAGGCGACTTATGTCGACCCTGTAGGGTTTTCAAAGCAAGAGAGATTCAGAAGTAGTTTGCTATTGCCTGCCTCTGCATAGGGACCCCGGTCTCCCACCCAAGTACTAACTAGGCCAGGGGTGGCCAAACTGCGGCTCGGGAGCCACATGTGACTCTTTCACATCTATTGTGTGGCTCTTGGCAGGGCAGCTGGGGAAGTGAGGGGGAGGCATACTTTTTCTTCCTCCCTCCTCCTATTCCTTCCTCCACCTCCCTCCCATCTATTTGCTTTCTTTGTTTCTCTCTCTCTCTTTCCACTTTCCACTCTCTCGTTCCAATTTCCACTCTCTCTCTTTCCACTTCTTTCCACTTTCCACTCTCTCTCTTTCCACTTCTTTCCACTTTCCACTCTCTCTCTTTCCACTTCTTTCCACTTTCCACTTCTTTCCACTTTCCACTCTCTCTCTTTCCACTTCTTTCATTCTTTCTTTCCACCTCTCTTTTTCTCCATCAGACAAACAAATATAATTGGACAGATAAATATTATTATTAATACCTGTTTTTACCCCTTTTATTTTTTGCAGGCTCGTTTAATGTTAATAAAAAGCAAATTTGCATATTTTAAAAGAAAAACATGTAATATTTGTTCCATGTCTTGTGGCTCTCAAACATCTAGCATTTATTCTATGTGGCTCTTAAGTTGAGCAAGTTTGGCCATCCCTGAACCAGGCCAACCCTGCTTAGCTTTAGAGATCTAACAAGATTTGGCTAACCTGGGCTATCCAGGTCAAGACTAGTTTTTAAGCATATGGTAATTGTTAGCAAACTAGTATACAGGGACACAAGGACAAGGTAATCTCATTAAAGAATTAGACTTTTTTTTTTTAAAGAAAAACCTGATTCAGATAAAAGTAGGAAAAAGGCAGTTTCAAAGCATTCACTTTTTAAAAGGGATAAATTATACACTGAATTTTCAAGTTACCCTGAAGTGTGATTTTTAGAAGCAGTTCATTTTGCTGGTTTCTTTCACACAATCAGAATCCATATTTATGTAGGAGACTGGTCATGTGAGCATTGCATTTTAAGGACTTTCAGATCAGTCTATTGCTGTTTTCCTGGAGGCATGTCTCACTGAGTTAAACTCAAGGAAGCCTGTAGAATTGCAAGCAAATGATGAACCCTTTTTTTCATAGAGTTCCCATGCATGCAGCTTATAGTCCAGTGAGTTTGTAGTCTCTCATGTTCTCTTTTAAGTGCTAAAATTAAGTGCATAATGGTAAGATCAGGTGTGTGTTTTCATTCAGGTACAGGTGCTAAGAGATCTGTGCAACTGGTGTATGGGGAAAGTGAAGAATCAAATCAGAGAAGAAAGAAAACAAGGCAGTGGGAATTTTTTTATTATGTATCACTCAAAGATCCTTACATGTTTTGCACACTGCTTTGTCTGGGGATCTGTACTGAGAGGCGGTTGCCTTACAGATCCCGTGATGAAACAGCACGTGAAACACGTAGGGATCTTTGAGTAAAACGTAATATAAAACATTCACCACTGTGCCATTGTTTCTTTTCTCTTCTGCTTTGACTCTGCAATGGTGCAACTGTCTGTTTTGTGTGTCAGGAAAATACCATAAGTAGGAATGGCTTAATTAGGATAGCTAATAGAAGTCCACTAGACAATATACCCTAATTTTTTCCCTTTGTTTTACAGGCAAACAAGATGTCAGCTGCTCAGAAAGCTCTGGCAAAAGTTGACAAGAGTGGAATGAAAGCAATTTCTTCCTTTTTTGGTTCAAAAAGCAAACCAACAAAATGAGAAGGATTTCGGGATATAATTATTGTTTTCCTTAAACTCCAGCTCCCCCCCCCCCACCTTTGCCTCCAGTTGCCTGGTGTTTCTTGTATTAAACCTTGGCCTCAGAAGTGGAAATGTTCAGGTCTAATAGGAGACTTACTAACAGGGCAGTCCTGTGAAATCAGTCGACTTAAGCTAGAGTAAGGCACTGTTCATGGTGTCCTGATTTTGTTTTGTAGAATTAGTATATTATAGAATTGTTCTATAGAATTTATAGAACTGTGCCCAGTTACTCCGGCCTAGGCCTACTGAAATCAGTGGGTTTAGAGTGGAGTAACTCTGCAATGGATTACACTCTACATTGTATAATACCGTAAGATTTTGCTCTGAATTTGTTTCCCCATTGGGAAAAGCACCCGATTTTGGTAATTTACTCTTCTAGAGAAGAAGGATTTGTTAATTAATGTGCAGCTTGCATTAGCTGGGTTACCACAATAAATTCATTTTATCAACAGCTCTTGTGTTTTGTGTCTTTCATTGTCAGAGGAGGGGGAGGGATGCGTTGCTTTGCTTCCTTTATATTTTCAAAAACATGCTGGAATCTTCATTGACTGTAAAACTTCAGAATGGAGGGGTGACATGAACAATCAAATGTATTTGGTTAAATGCTTGCTTTAAGAATGCAAGGAAGTAATCCATAGAAGAATGTAAAGAGGCAACATTCTAAACACAGACTGCCCCTTTGAGTGTAAGGGAGTTGGTTATGTTTTTAAGGTAGAGCTTAGGGCTAAAGGTTTTTGAGACAGTGACACAGTCCCAATTGGATTATTTGGTATACACAGTGTTAAGGATTACATATTATAGTCATGTTTAGGGCAGGGGTCCCCAGCCTTTTTGAGCCTGTGGGCACCTTTGCCATTCTGACACAGGGTGGTGGGCACAAACCCAAAATGGTTGGCATGGGAGGAGGAGCCAAACATACAGAGGAAGCCCAAATGCAGGGGTGAAGAGGGGTAATGTAAAACATTTCCTGGGAAAGGGGAGTGAGAGAGAATAAAACCCAGTGAAGGCAGCTGCCACAGAAACAACATTACTTTAATGTGCATCGCCAATTGGCTCTTCAGTGGCAAATCAGAAACCCTGCTGGGTGAGATCCCCACTTGGGCCCGCCCACATTCTAAAAACGTGGTGGGCACCAGGAAAGGTATTGGCAGGCACCATGGCTCCCAAGGGCAGCATATTGGGGACCCCGGGTTTAGGATCTTAGGCCATTACACTAAATCATCTTTGCATGTGGGGTTTTGAAAAATGCTAACGTTTTGCTGACGGCAAAGGATGAGATGGTTAGACAGTGTCATAGATGCAACGAACATGAAATTGAGCCAACTTCAGAGGACGGGGGAAGACAGGAGGGCCTGGCGTGAACTGGTCCATGGGGTCGCAAAGAGTCGGACTCGACTGTGCGACTGAACAACAACAACAAAAGGCACTCAGGAGATACTACAGAAGAAGACTGCAACTTGTAAAACCACTACCAAGCTAAACATTAAATATGTATACATCTTTGGGAGGGGGAATGGGGTGGCCTGTTACTTTATTAGCAGTAGAAGCCAATAGCCATATCTTTAAAATGAATAAAGAAGAATTTTTAAAAAGTAAACAGAGATCAGGTATTTATTGGTGTGTTCCCTTTTTTCTCTCACTAGATGTCAGTGCGTCACCGGAGGAAGAGATGATGGGGATAAAGTAGAATGTGGATGCTTTGTTTTTAAACATGGAACATTCCCAAAGCCATTTTAAAAGAATTGTAACATGTACTGTAGGAATCTGTTGTCCAGGTGAGATCCATTAGAGGAGTGGTGGGTGGGGTAGGGAGTCAAGCTGTCTTTCCTTTCTGCTATGCGGTGGGGGAATCTCTTTCTCCAAGTATTAGGTATCAAGCTTGCTCCTTATGATCTATGCAGTTCTGGCTTGATGGACCTTGCCTAGCTCCTGCTGTATGCCTCTGTCAAACTCAATCACTCAAAAATAAATTCCAAAGGAGGAGCTGTGTTAAGTGGCTGCCACCAGAGTAACCCAGAGTCCAGTGGCATGTAAAGGCAAGTGCGATGTGGAGCATTGGACTAGGACAGTGGTGGCCAAACTGCGGCTCGGGAGCCACATGTGGCTTTTTCACATCTATTGTGCAGCTCTTTGCAGGGCAGCTGGGGAAGTGAGGGGGAGGCGTACTTTTTCTTCCTCCCTCCTCCTCTTCCTTCCTCCGCCTCCCTCCCATCTATTTGCTTTCTTTGTTTCTCTCTCTCTTTCCACTTCTTTCATTCTTTCTTTCCACCTCTCTTTTTCTCCATCAGACAAACATTGGACAGATAAATATCATTATTAATACCTGTTTGTACCCCTTTTATTTTTTGCAGGCTCGTTTAATGTTAATAAAAAGCAAATTTGCATATATATATTTTTAAAAAACATGTAATATTTGTTCATGTCTTGTGGCTCTCAAACATCTAGCATTTATTCTATTTGGCTCTTAAGTTGAGCAAGTTTGGCCATCCCTGGACAAGGATCTGGGTGAACCAGGTTTGAATCCTTATTTTGCTACGGAAACTGGCTTGGTGATCTTGGGCCAGTCACATACTCCTCAGTCCCACCTGCCTCACAGGATTCTTGTGAGGATAAAATGGTGGAGAGGAGAATGATGTATGCTACATCACTGGGGAGAAAGGAGGGGTACAAATAAAGCAGAATAAATAAAAATAACAGATGTGGCATAAAACGTGATGATTCAGAGCCGACTTTATCAGATGCGTGACATCGTGCATTTGGCAAAGTAGGTTCTAGTCTCATGAAAACTTATGCCACAATGCATTCTTCAGTATTTAAGATGCCACTAGACTCTGTGTTATTGAGACTAAGTCAGGTGTCCCCCACCTTTTTGAGCCTGTGGGCACTTTTGGAATTCTAACACAATGCAGTGGGCACAGTCACAAAATGGCTGCTGCGGGAAGCCGAGCCACCACAAATTGGTTGCTGCGCCTTACTTTAGTCACACAGTAAAGATTCTTATGCTGTGATGGCCGCTGCCGCCAAAGCACTGCCGTTAAAAATCAGCACAGCCAATCAGAAGCCTTGTTGGGCAAAAGCCCCACTTTCTAAAAATGATTGGCAGGCACCCCTCAAAATGGAGATCTCCCAGTATTCATATCCAGTGTTTTTGAGGGAACGTGACGTTCTGTCTTCGGATAATACATGAAGTGTTATTGAGACTGAAATGTGTTTTCAGTGTCAAAGGTTCGTTGCTGGCACAAACTGTGATGTGATTAGTAATGAGCTCTAACACACACCTGGGCCCATACTGTGTGCTGGTTGTGTTTTAATTCCTGGCTGGCTTAATTTTTTTACCAAAAGAATAGATGAACAGCTGTAAGCCTTCCCCTGCTGTCTTGGTCATGCATGTTTTCTACTCTTTCATTCTTTGGCAGCCAGGTGCTTCCCCTCTCCCTTCATCTAGAAAAGGGGGTATTGCAGTGCCATAGCTGTCTCCCTGTAGCAAATCTGTTACTCTCTCACACCCCTATCTGTTTTGTCACAATCTTGGTATTGAAAGGAGCACTAGAGGGGGTATCACACAGCAGTTAATGTGGATGATGTACTCATGTACTAATCATGCAGAAAGGCCAAACGCTTAACCAGCTGGAGGGGAAAGAGAATGTTTTTAAAATATCGATTTTATAGTCTTGTAATCTAAGGTGGTAATGGTCGTGGCCCAGGCTTCGTGTTTTTAGCTTGCTAACCATGATATCATTGTCTTTATTATGTAACCTGTCTGTAAATTAAATTCATTTGCATTGTACCATTTTAAATATACATTTAAATTTGTTTAATAATCTTACAGATAAAAGGGTGTGAGGTAGAAGGGAGAGACTTAATGAAATAGGATAATAGTATATGGAAAATTGTTTGTATGTGTGTGTTTGTGTGCGTAGTCTAGCATGTTTAACCCAAGTAAGTGCATGTTTCTGTTGTTCTACAGGAGAGGGTATCTCCAGTAATAGACTAGGGAAGCAAATATATAAAAGTTAGCAGCCCAGTCCAACAGTTCTCCCAGCAGTGCAGTTGTCCGCTGGTAGAACACACCTCTTCCACCAGAGAAAACCTTAGTGCATCAGAGGAATGTTCCAATGTTAGCAGAATGAATCTTTTGCATTCCACCCCATATTTTCAGGTTAAGTGGTTCGAATGAAGTACAACTCCACGTGCAACTCAGAGTTATGAGGAATAAGTGCGCAAGGAGTCCCTAGCTTGTGGCCATGGAAAATAATCAATGGCTGGCGTGCAGAAGGAACTTCAAAACAATTAAGTTGTGGAGTAAAGGGGCCTGCCTGTCTCAACACAACCTCACAAGAGAATTATTCCAGAATTTGAAAAACACCACACCATTTCCCTCAGCATGGAAGCTCCCTTGCCTTGCAGGGGTGCAGTTGAACTGGGACTAGTTGGAGAGCAAGTCCAGTGCCAGGCTTGGGTGTGCATCAGTGACACCCATCAACTGACATGCCCTACTGCCCTTCAATCCTTCGAGCCCATCACAACGTCTGCCATAGCATTCAGTCACTTGGCCTGATCCAGCTGGACCGCTGAAGAAACAGGCAGCCTACAGTGCAGTCCTAAGCAGAATTACACCCATCCGAGGCCATTAATGGGTTCAGAAGGATGTAACCGTGCTTAGGATTGCACTGTTAAATTCTGACTCAGTGCCCAAAAGGGGCTCATGGGCATGATGTACATCCCAAACTCTCTTTCACGGTGCTCTTTCAGGGCTCTTTTTGTAGCAGGAACTCCTTTGCATATTAGGCCACACCCCCCGAGTGTAGCCAATCCACCAAGAGCTTACAGAGCTCTTCTTACAGGAGCTACTGTAAGCTCTTGGAGGATTGGCTACATTAGGGATGTGTTGCTTAATATGCAAATGAGTACCTGCTCTTTTCTGGTCAGGCTTCACACTCCTGAAAGGGTGGCTTGGGGGTGGGGAGCAAAGCCAGGAATTGGGCTGTGGCTGGGAGATGGAAAAGCAGGCTAAAAGCCCCACCAGATCCAGAGGAGCACATATTATATTTGGCATTACGTTGTATTCGTTTTGCATTATGGACCACCAACTCATTATAGACGTTTATTTCTAATTTAAACACTTATTCAATATATCATATACTCAGACATTTCAAGTGTATATAATCTTTGATGGTCTTCCCTTGGTGTCTTTCTGCTGTTTTCTGCAGTTACATGCTGGGAATCCCTCTTTTGTCTGCGACCTCTAGGTTTTCAGGGCAAGAGAAGTTCGTAGGTATTTTGCCACTGCCTGCCTCCGCAGTGATCCTGGACTTCCTTGGTGGCTCCCCATCCAAGTACTGAACAGGGCTGACCCTGCTTATCTCCTGAGTTCTGATGAGATCAGGTTAGCCTAAGCTGTCCAGGTCCTCTTACTTAAACGGGTGGCAGCCAGGCAGATTCTGAGCACTGCCGCACCAACACATACTAAATGGAGTGGGGATGGGCTTCACCTGCTCTTGTGCTGCGCATCAAAGACGGGCATGAGCACCGTTGTCGAGGACCAAATTGCTAAGATAGAGAAATCATGCAGAGCTGTGCAATTACCACTCTGCTATTGCTACCCTTTGAACAGCACGTATGTGTGAAAGTAACTTAAACAGGAGTAGCAGCTGCTCTTGCCTTTGACTATGAGAAATGCTAGCAGGACCTAACTTGCTGGTTGACTGCTGTTAGAAGCCAAAGGGTAACAACCAAATTCACAGCGAGGGGAATGAGTTGTGAGAATCAGACAGGATCCTTGGTTGTTCCAGGAGGTTATGCAGCTGTATTTTTCCTTGAAATGTGCTTGTAACCCTCCCTGAGCACTGGTAGAAAGCACTTTTCATCCAAGCTGAATCTGACGATTGGGGCGGGATGAGAGCAGTCCCTGTGGTTGTTTTCAGATAAGTGGAAATAAACTCAGGTTTTCCCTAAAGATACCTGAGGGGAAGCTGCTGATGAGGCATGAAGTCCTTTGCAATCCCAGGGTCCCTGAACAGGGAAACGACTTCACAGCTGCAAAAGCAGAGAGACTTAAGGGAAAGCCTAGGCAAAGAAAGGTCTAGTGCTAATTAAGGGGGGGCACAGTCTTTTAACTCCCCACTTTGCATGTAAATCTTACGTTGAACAGAGACTATTTGCACCATCCTCTAAGAAGGAAAAGGTGAAGGCTAGCTGGTTTAGTTGACCATTGTTCTCAACTGTCGTGCTCCGATGGACCTAAATTTTAACTGGTTTATCTATATGGAATTTTAACTGGTTTATCTATATGGAATTCTTTGAAGAAGAAGAAGAAGAAGAAGAGATTGGATTTATACCCCGCCCTTCACTTGGAGTCTCAGAGCGGCTTACAAACTCCTTTCCCTTCCCCTCCCCACAACAGACACCCTGTGAGGTGGGTGGGGCTGAGAGAGCTCTGACACAAACTGCTCTTTCAGGTTACAGCTGTGCCAGAGCTTGTGACTGACCCAAGGTCACATCAGCAGGTGCAAGTGGAGGAGTGGGGAATCAAACCCGGTTCTCCCAGATTAGAGTCCGCGCACTTAACCACCACACCAAACTGGCTCTTTGTGCCTGTGTAAGCCGCCCTGAGCCCGTTTGCGGGGAGGGCGGGGTATAAATATAATAAAGTAAATTAAATAACTCAGTTGTTTGAGGTCTACCAAAAATGTCTGGATTCCTGACTCACCATTGGGGCTAGTAGTTTGCATATCCCACCCCTTGAAGTGGAATTACAATTGCAGTAAATCCAGATGATACCTAGAATATTCATGGCAGTGTGGCTACAGTGTCCTCCTGGAACATTTGAACATTTCTGTTTTGTGCATGCTGCAGAATAATAGAAACGTGGAAGCTTCCCTGACCTCCTCAGGCAGGCCGTACCAAAAGGTTGAAGCCGCCATAGTGAGTATGTGTGAGTGGGTGGTTGCTGATCTTACCCATTTGTAGGGTGGCACCTTTGGAAGGCCAGAAGCCCTTTTCGGCAATATATGTAACTGATGATCTAGGCAGGCTCTTGTGTGAAATACATAGCATAAGAGAAGCAAAATCAAGACTACAGAGGTCAGCTGCCTTTCTTCAAAAGCAGGCAAAGATAGGAATACTGAGGAGGGACTGAGAGTTAAATGCTACTGGAGAGGAAGGAAGCCAAGGGGATGTATGACTGCGAGTCCACAGCTAGGAAGAGCTTCTGTACCTTTCACTCAAAGATTTTATTCTGCCGGCATTATCTGCGTTCCAGACTGATTTATTCCACAGGATCAGACTGTCCCCAGCAGAGACCACTCATAGGCTTGACTTCCCTACTTTCTGAAGCTGACCAGAAGGATTATGACCTTTTCTGCCCCTCAGTGTCGCAGCTGTTTCCTGGCGAGTTGAATCCCCGGCGGATGCTCCAACTTTGCGGCACCCCTTCCACAAAAGGGCATTTATTTGGGGTTTTTTTTTCCTTGAATTCGGATCCCACCCTCCCCATGTGTTTTGCACTTCCTTTGAAAAGGGGTTGTGCAGCTGTGTCATCGTGTACTTTGTCAGCAACGGAGCCTCCCTTTTTTTGGAGCATGTGCAGTAATGTTATAACGTAACTTTGGCCCCTGCCACACGGAGGGAAAACACCCATCAAAGCGCGACTAAATAGAGCCGCACCAAAATAGAGACACGCGGGCGGGATCCCACGGTTCCCGTGCACCGCGCGCCGTTGCTCCCTGGCACGATCAGATGCCGGGGAGGAAGAGTCAGGGGGGAGGCTGCCGAACTGCGCATGCTCGAGCATGCGTAGTTTGCCCGGGGGCCGGGATGCGCCGGCGCAAGGACGCGCCGGCGATCTCACGGCCCAGATTGAAGCACTCTACACCAAAGAACCACCTAGGTAGGTAGTTCTTTTTAGTGCGGGTTTTCCGGTGGGAGGGACGGATCAGGGACGGGCAGGCAACGATTCCCAGATGTTGCCATGGGATCGCGCCTGTTTGCTCCGCCCTCGATCCGTCCCGCTCCCGACCCAAAACCCCTAGTGTGAACAGGGCCATAGCAAAACAAAAAAGGCTGGATGTATCGTGGGGAACAGCACAGTTGCTGCCATTTCAAAGGTCTCCCACTCCCTTAGTCGCCAACTAAGAAAATGTCAGAACCCACAGCCAGCAACGTAGTACACGCTTATCAGGAAAGGAAATACTTTATTGAAGAGCGATAGATGCATTAACATAGGCACTGTTAAGAATGGCGGCTGCCCCCTGGGCATAATATGATATAGGGTATTCGTATGCACACACACCCCTGCCCTGGCCAATAAACCACACTCCCGCACGCGGGAGAAGGCGCTCCGGCCGTTTAGCGCTGAAGCTGGGAACCAACTCGCTTCCACGGTTCTCTTACTAGACATCAACATCCCACCACCTGCAGAACTTAGATAAGCGTTACAGCAGCTAATAAGCACAGAAGGAATGCAAAGGCAATTTGAATACAACTGACCCCCCAACCTCCATGGCATCGAATTGGATACACCAGTTCATAACAGTGATTCAAGAATTATGAAGCATGCTAAATGTGTCGTCATGTGCTTCGTCAGCGACCGAACTTCCTTTTTTTGTGTGCATATGCAGTAATGCTATAACATCATCACTGTATATAAAAAAAAGACTGGATGTATCATGGGGAATAGCATGGTTGCCGCCATTTCAAAGTCCCCCCCCGGCTCCTTCTTAGTCACCAATTAAGAAAATGGCCAGCGAAGATTGCCACAAAATCCTAATGAAAATAGTGTTCTGTTTGCGACCATTGAACTGGATACACCAATTCATAAAAGTGTTACTTAGATAAGCGTTACAGCAGCTAATAAGCACAGAAGGAATGCAAAGGCAATTTGAATACAACTGACCCCCCAACCTCCATGGCATCGAATTGGATACACCAGTTCATAACAGTGATTCAAGAATTATGAAGCATGCTAAATGTGTCGTCATGTGCTTTGTCAGCGACCGAACTTCCTTTTTTTGTGTGCATATGCAGTAATGCTATAACATCATCACTGTATATTAAAAAAAGACTGGATGTATCATGGGGAATAGCATGGTTGCCGCCATTTCAAAGTCCCCCCCCGGCTCCTTCTTAGTCACCAATTAAGAAAATGGCCAGCGAAGATTGCCACAAAATCCTAATGAAAATAGTGTTCTGTTTGCGACCATTGAACTGGATACACCAATTCATAAAAGTGTTATTCAATAATTATGAAGCACGCTAAATGTGTCGTGATGTACTTCATCAGCAACGGAACCTCCTTTTTTTTTGCATATGCCAGTCAGTCAGGCTTTTTTAAAAGATGTTTAAAACACTGAATTGTCATCAAAACACACTGGGAGTTATGGGGGGTGTGTGTGTGATGAAGAGACAATATAAGCGCAAGGCAAAACCTACCCACCAAAAAAATTTAAGGAAAGGAACTTCATGAATGGATAATTGCATGGAGAAGGCTACGTGAAACCTCACTGCCCATTTTGTCCCAACGTTATAATGTTCCTATATTATAATGGAAAAAAAAAGATGTCGTAATGCAATCAACATCATGCGTAAAAAAAATGGTGGCGTGCTCAGAGGACAACCTGAGGGGGGCAGGAGACAGGGTGAACACGTGACAGTGACAACACAAGGGTGGGGGGCAACAAAATTTGAAAGTGGGAATTCCTCACTGGAAAACTATGAGTTCAGATCTGAAGAGGAAAAAAATCATAGAAAAAAGTGGATTTGGAAAATGTGGGGTACCAGGGCACTTAAATTCACTAAGTTCCTGGGGAGGCAAGAAGTTGTGTGGAAAGTTTTACAAACTTTGGCCCCGTTCACACGGCGAATTTGTTGCGGGAGAGCCACGATTGGATGGCGGCTTTTCCGGGCACAATCACCCCACAACGTCTGGCAAGTGGAGCGCACCTGTGGGCAACCCGTGGCATGCCACCGAAAATGCGTGATAAAAAAATACCTCCTCGAAGGTAGTAGCAAACGGGTTGCCTCCGGACTCCCTTGGTGTGATCGCACCGGCGCGGCTTTTCTCTCCGGCTGTCTTTGTTGCTGCGCACACACCGAGGGCTGGAACCGTGGGTTGCCGCTGACGCGTCTGATTGTGTTGTTGCGCAGCTAATTGCAGTGCCGCAAATAGCCACGCCTCCCCCCCATTTTCCTGCACGTGTGACCAGCGGCTTTGATTATTTAAGAATGCCAATGTGGAGTTTTGCACTTGTGCAGAAATGGTCTGAGTTCCCTCCTCAGACCTTAACATTGCTTACATAAGTAGTCTGTTCACATGAACTTATAGGTGTGTATCAGCAACTCAGTAGTGTCAGTAGCGCTGCACAAAAGGGAGAATTCTGCCACATGTGGCTTTTTCACTATAGCACTGTGACCCCACCCATGCAAGAAAAAAGAAGCTTCCAATTAACTCTCAAATGGAGGGGGAGAATCTACAATGAAGAAGAAATAACTAGTCAATCTAGTATTTTAGTTGCTTTACTACACAGTATTAAGTTCCAAACTGTAGTGTAGGAAACCTATAGAAAGTCCATACCATGGATGCTGAAAGTTTTTCTAAAGCATAATGCAGAACACCGAAGGGGTGTGGCCATTTTTGGACTTTAACTGATCAGAAAGTGATGGTTCATTTTCCTTTTGCAAATGTTCTCCATGGGGGCGACAGCATTCAGCACCTAACCAGGGAGAAGAAAACATAGGTGTGAAAAAGTATTTTGGGATATTCTCCCTTGGTTTTCAGCTGTGACCAGAAGCAGTCAGTTAGTCATCCTGTGGGATAACCCTAATCCCTTTTCCACTGCCACAGGAGTATGCAATTATTGTCTCAGGCAATCAGTCACCTCAATACAGCTTTTCTGGATAAAGCTGGTCTCTGTTTCCTGAATTTACAGTTCTCTGTGGATCTATTTAAGTAAACAAACGAGCAACAAAATTAGATTAATTAAAAAAAATTGGGGTGGATCCCATCCAGGGTCCCCTCTAAACTGAGTTGGTGTGAGCTAGCTCACAGTTTTTGAGCCTCCGGCTCACACATTTTTGTCTCAGCTCAGGAAGGATGGCTCCAGAGCATACTAATTTATACAGCAGCCAAATCACTCGCTCACAACTTTCATGCCAGTCGCTCACAAAGTAGAATTTTTGCTCACAGGAATCCACAGCTTAGAGGGAACATTGATCCCATCTAAAACTTTCATGCTTGGAAGGACTTCTAGTACATGGAAGCACAACTTCTCCATTTCCCCCCCTTCTCACTGCTCCTAGAAATGACCCCCCCCCCAAATGCTGGTCCTGGGGATGGGGGCACCCCTCTAGGAGCAGTACAAGGGGGACGTTGGAGGGCTACTGCAGAAAAGGATAGTTTTGGAGTGTAGCCACGTTGGTCTGCAGTGAAGCAGATTTGAGTCCAGTTGCACCCTGGAGACCAACAGGAGTTTCAGGGTGTAAATGTTCTAGAGGCAAAGAAAGTTCCCTTTATCAACAGAAGGGGAGTTGGTGAAAACCTCCCTCCCTGCACACAATCTTTTTGATAGGGTGCAACCCATTGTTTTAGGTATCTTGTCAGTCCAAGTGAAAAAGTTCCCCCTCCTTAAATATGATATAGGGGGATTGTTTGCATTTTGAATTGGGGGGAGGGCTGGACTTCCATTGCCATTAATCTACTGCTGCCTAAGTATCTGCTCTTGTACAGTTTAAATCATAGCTCAGGATACTCCTGTCGTTCCGGGGAAAAGAGAAGGCACATTGTTGAAGTCTTGGAGTATGGTGAGGCACATCCAGGCCAACAAAGATCGCCAGAACCAACACAGAGATTGGCCAGTCCATAGGGTGCATTTTTTTTTTTTGGTAAACAAATTTTTATTTTCAATAGGAACTTAACATCCAACAATATTCATTTTCATTTTCCCTTCGTTTACCCCGTTCCCCTTACCTCCCCTTCCTCCTGTGGCTTCCCGCAATGCTTCCACCCTTCCACCCACATTATAATACGTCATCAGTTAAATCATTTTTCTTATCACTACTGTCTCCAGATAACATCAATTAACCTAATATTGTTCTAAACATATTAAATTTTGTTTCACAGCCCAGTTCTTTTCCAGATATGTTTTAAAGTCACTCCATTCTTCTAAAAACACGTCATCTTCCTTGTTATTCAGGTTTTTTGTAATTTTATCCATTTCAGCCATGAACAGAACTTTTTGTATCCAGTCTTCGGTCTCTGGTACTTTTTCGTTTTTCCAAAATTGTGCATAAATCATTCTTGCTGTTGTTATTAAGTACCAGAGTAAGGTTTTTTTCGTCGTGTTGACTTCTTCCATTTTAAGTCCCAAAAGCAGAATTTCAGGCGCTTTTTTAAAAGAGCATTTCAGTATCTTTTGCATTTCGCTGTGGATCTTTGTCCAAAAATCCACAGC
>NW_015161546.1:34092-39200 GCF_001447785.1 Gekko japonicus
GCTCTTTTCGGTCCTCTTCTAGTCTCCGTTTTGGCACTTTTTCTGCGGTGCGCAAATTCGCAAACAAACAGTCTCCTCTAGAGGGTAACCATTGATCAATCGTTTCCTTCTATTTTCGCTTTTAAAAACCCTCTAGAAGATGTTTAAATTCAAATTTAAAATCAAGTCCTCCTCAAAATGTCGGGCGCAACTTCTCTATGGTATTCGGGTGTAGAGTAGGTCAGGTAGCCGTATTCCAGGGCCCGTCTGTTCGTATACACTCACTTCCGGTCCTGCTCTCTTGTAGCTCCGAGTCTCTTCCTGTTGGCTTCAGCCCTTCTTTCAGGGCTTCCTCTTCCTGTTCCAGCTCCTCGGAGTATTTTTTTTTTCCGTTACACCGGCCTACTCTTCCCGCGATACAATTCGTCAGTTTCGGTTTTTCGGCTGCGCGCACATCTCAGATCTCACCGCAGGAATGTTAAACAATATTCTTTTTTACTATTTTAAAGCCTTCAATCAACTGTTTTCTTTGCCGGAATCGGATTTCTGGGAATGTTTAATCTTTTCCCGCTCAACCGCTTGTTTCAGTTTATGTCTTATCACAGTTCAGGTAAGCGGCACGTTTATTGTTATCTAGCACGATCAAATCGGGTTTCGCATTGCTTCTTTTCACTTACTGTTGTTGCCCATCTTCAAGAGGTCGGCTGGTAGAGAGCTTAAACCGGTAATCCGCTCGATCGGCCGCTGCAGAGTTGCTTGGCACTTGCCTTCTTCGGGGGAGGAGATCAAAGCCTGAATCGGCATTTTTTGTTGTCGTTCAGTTGCACAGTCGGTGCATAGACAGCAACAAACGTGTACATGATCAAGAACTGTCTTCTTTGCTCGCTTGGTTGAGAATGAATCTTGATTTGACACGCATCTCACTTGTGCACCTTCATGAGATGCTGGCCCTGAATTACTGTGCCAAACTCTTGTCTCATACTGCAGAAGGGATAAAACATACTGCTTCAAACAACAACAGAAACAGATTTTACATGGCTATTAGCCACAAGGTATAAATAGGAACTCTCGGTCTGGGGCAAGTGATGCTCTGTGTTCTTGGTGCTTGGGGCAACAGTGGGAGGGTTTCTAGTGTCCTGGCCCTACTGCTGGACCTCCTGATGGCACCTGGTATTTTTGCCCACTGTGTGACAGAGTTGTTCGACTGGATGGGTCATTGGCCTGATCCAACACTGGCTTCTCTTATGTTCTTATACCCACTACTGTGGTTTCCTTGACCTAGATAGCCCAGGCTAGCTGACCTTGTCAGATCTCGGAAGCTAAGCAGGGTTGGCCCCCATTAGTACTTGGATGAGAGACCACCAAGGAGTACCAGGGTCACTGTGCAGAGACAGGCAGTGGCAAATCACCTTTGAATGTCTCTTGCCTTGAAAACCCTACAAGGTTGCCACAAGTCAGCTGTGACTTGATGGTACTTTCCACCACCATTACAGTGGTTTTGAATGGAAGAGCCAGGTATAGCGATGTCCCTTTCCTTCCTTGTCCCGCCAACTGCTGTCATTCACTCCCCCCCCCCATAAATGGTTATATGCAGGCCCGTAGCCATGGGGGCATTTGGGGGCAATGCCCCCCACAGATGAGCCCCACTCCACCCCAGGAGGATGCCAGGCCACTCACCCACCCCCAGTGCACCATATTCCTTACCCCTGCCTGCCACAGCCTCAACAGCTCTTCCTGCTGCTCTGCTGTGGCTGAGCAGGGAGGGAGGGAGAAGGGTGGCCTGCAGACAAAGGATGTGGAGGAGGAGGAGGAGATTGGATTTATACCCCGCCCTTCACTCAGAGTCTCAGAGCGGCTTACAAGCTCCTTTCCCTTCCCCTCCCCACAACAGACAACCTGTGAGGTAGGTGGGGCTGAGAGAGCTCAGACAGAAACTGCTCTTTTTCAAGGACACCTCTGACAGAACTATGGCTTGCCCAAGGTCATCCAGCCAGGTGCAAGTGGAGGAGTGGGGAACCAAACCCAATTCTCCCAGATTAGAGTCCGCGCACTTAACCCCTACACCAAACTGGTGTGCCAGGTGCACGACTCATGTGACCAAGGAGCACCTCTGTGGTGGGCCAGCAGGCGGCCAAGACGCGCCAGTGTGGCAGGTGGGCAGGCTGGCAGCCTGAGTGGCCGGCTCTTCCTGCCACTCTGCTTTGGCCAAGCAAGAGGGAAGGGAAAGGGAAAGCCTTGCTGGGTCTCCCTCCCCTCCAGCTCGGCTGCAGATGGAAGCAGGAAGCAGCAGGAAGACCTGTGTTCGCCTCACTCGCCAGGCTCTTGGGTCACTTCTGGGTGTTGTCACATGACCACATTAGGGGCACACGCTTCCCCCCCCCCCGCAAGCCAAAAATTTCTGGCCAAGGGGCTAGTTATATGTAATCCTTACTTGTATTCATTATACTAAGGATCCCCAAACATTTTGAGCCTGTGGGCACGTTTGGAATTTTGAGAGGCAGGGTGAAGCACCACCCCAAAAAATGGCTTCCCCAAGAGGCAGAATCAAACCCCAAATGGCTTATGTAGGAGGTGGGTCCAAACGGAGTAATTCCCTCCACACATTTCCTAGGACGAAGGAAAGCCTGAAGGAGGAGTGGAGCCACATGGCCTAAGAAAAGTTCAGGTACTTACCAGTTTTCCTGATCCTCCAGTGGAAAACCCTTTTATTTGAATAAAGGCAGCCAATAACAAGCCTGCCTCACAATGGCCCCACCCACTTTCTTAAAAGCTTGGTGGGTGCCAAGACGGGTACTAGCTGGCACCATGGCATTCACGGGCACCACATTGGGGAACCCTGAGTTATACAGATATTGATTAACGAGGTATATACATTGTACAGGTTGCTGTATCTTCTGCAAAATGGTCTCCACAGAATGCACCCAATACACAGACAGGAGGATAAAATTCTAATGAAACTGACAAAAGTGTACAAACATAAATAGATCATGGCTCTCTGGACTCCGATATTACTTTATTATTAAAGATAACCAGGGCTTTTTTTGTAGATAAAGCCCAGCAGGAACTCATCAGCATAATAGGCCACACCCAACAGCAGGAACTCATTAGCCTATTAGGCCACACCCCTGCCAGCACAGCATATTAACATATTAGGCCGCACCCCCATGTTACCAGAAGTGTGGTCATCCAGCCACACCCAGCTCTTGCTTCTTATTCTGTTTACCTTGTTTGTTGTCAAAACCCAGGGCCTTTTTTTGTAGCAGGAACCCCTTTGCATGTTAGGCCACACACCCCTAATGTAGCCAATCCTAATGAGTTTCTGCTCTTGGGTGTGGCCTATTATGCTAATGCGTTCCTGCTGGGCGTGGCCAACTTGGGAGCCAGCCGGAACTCCGTTCCTGTGCGTTCCTGCCCCAAAATAGCCCTGAAGATAACTAAATCTGAAATCAAGTGTTTGTGGATTATATGGTGACTGTAGGTTATTGGGCCTTCTTGTTTTCTTGTGCTGGCAACTATTTCAAGCCTTTGAAAATTACGAAGAGGGTATCTGCTTTTTGCTGTCTCCTTCCAGACCTGGGGAGATGATCGCAAAGGGCAGTAACAGTTCTGGTCCCCTTGTTTCTGTGCCCAGAATGAAACTAGTACATGTTGAAACAAACCTTGGATGTCTGGTCCATCTTCTACTTCCATGGAAGGAACTAACTCTTGGCAGTCAGCATACTTCATCGCAACAACACTGTTGCCATTTGCACTTCCCAAAGCACCTGTCTCATTTTAAAAAAAAATGTGTTAGGCACACAGCTATATTAGGGACTGTAACTTCTATGCCAAAGATTTGACCAAAATGTGTTTCCAAATATATTTCTCCTTGAATCCATGTCAACTTTTTGAATATTTCCAAGCTGGAATATAAGTTCATGAGGAAAGGATAAAATTCAAATACTAAAATGTTTTGATAAATTGTGTGCTGCTATGTAAACCTGAGAGTGGCAAGGGGTAGCGCGTCAGGTAAGTTAAAGAGGAGCTGGAGGCTTAAAACTCTTTAATAAATACCTTGTGATCTCCATTCCTTAGGAAAAGACAAAAAAGAAGAATGTCCTGTCCAGGTAGTTAAATGTGTCTCCCCCACCCCCCAATGTCTTACTGTGTATCCTCATGCAAAACTAAAATCTGGCTGCCCTGCCAAGAAATGCATCAACTGTTTCTTCCTGCATTGTAGCATGTTTCAGGGCAGAAATATCAATAGCAGAATGTAGGGATTCCTGTATTTTTAATTCTATTGTGGGGGATTTTGTTTTTCCATGGGATTTTGTAAGTTATTTTAAATTGTATAATGTTTAAGATTGATTGACATATGACTGAAGAGTGTGGCAGAAACCTCTGGCCTCATATGTTTAAGTCTGACATTGGCCTAAGAGCCAAAAAAACCAACACAATGGGGTCAGGTCCAGAAAGTGATGTTTCTACAAACCTAGGCCTGCAGAAGAATCTTAAAACTAGACAAATAATTGGAGAAAGGTAAAAACCTCCCATGGGTGGCCGTGGTGGCTCAGAGGTTAAGACACTGAGTTGCAGACCAGAAGGTCAGTAGCTCGGCAGTTCAAGACCAGAGTGCCGTGTGACGGAGGGCGCTCCCATCTCTGGCCCCAGCTCCTGCCAACCTAGCAGTTCGAAAGAAAGAAATTGCAAGTAGATAAATAGGTACCACTTCAGTGGGAAGGTAACAGCGTTCTGTGCGCCTTGGTGTTTAGTCATGCCGGCCACACGGCCATGGAAACATCTTCGGACAGTACTGGCTCTTTGGCTTTGAAACGGAGATGAGTTCCACTCCCTAGAGTTGGATTTGACTGGCTTTCGAGCAAGGGAACCTTTACCTTTACTAAGCCTACCTTTTGGAATCATGGTGGGACTGGGAGAGTCATCGGCTTTTTTAAATGTATATAATATTTCATTGACTTTATAAACTATATCCTACATTCTAAAGGTAAGGGTACAGGGGAAAACCTATCACTAACTTATGACAAGAATAATTATAAGCTAACACATGCATACATCACTCCTTCAATAATATTGATATTATGATAAACATAGAATTATAAAAGCAGCATTAAGAATCTCTCTACTTACCA
>NW_015161546.1:39428-39593 GCF_001447785.1 Gekko japonicus
AGATGGCCATTTAACGTTTGCTTACTATTGAAGCTTAATCCTGGGCACATTTAGTCCTATTAAGTTCAGTGGGCCTTAGTAATGGGAAAGCATACTTAGGATCGTAAGCTTTAAAGTCTTAGGAGGACAGGAAGCACAATCTCACCCTGTGCTGGAGAAAATGGC
>NW_015161546.1:41409-46192 GCF_001447785.1 Gekko japonicus
TCTAATAATGTTAGTACAGCACAAGAAAAAAAATATTTACGGTATGTTTACAATCAATACATACATAATTTACCAATTAAAAAAAAAATCAAGCCGAATAAGATGGGGGCTTTATTAAGAAAATTCTTCCAGTCTTTGAATTAAAGACTGCCAAATGGCCTCAATTTGTTGTATGTTCACACTGCTTTTTAAGGCAGTGAGTTTAATGAAATCTTTGGTTTTGTCAGTCCACCTAGCTAAGGTTAAACATGAAGAATGGTTGCTTGAGAACTAAAATAGACATGGGGAAAAGTGGATCCCTATAAGTCTAGAAATTGTAAATATCATGCACAGCTGCAATTCGGCTTAGGGATGTGTGTTAAAGGAAAGGCGTATTTAAGCTGCAAGTACCGGGGTCCCACAGGAACAGCATTTGGGTGGGGGCATTTCAGGCTGCAGCAGGAGGGAGGAGGCAAGAAATCTGCACAGTCCTTCAGTCTGCAGAACCACTTCAGTGCATCCAAGCCACTGCCAGGACGTACCTTTTCCCTCGCCACAGCCCCACAAGTCTTGATACTGCAGATAAAATCAAAGGAGCAGATAGCCAAGGACATATCGCTAACTACATCACTCTACTCTAAGACTGTCTGCCAAGGAGGGGTCATTTCCTACAGGAGCGCACAGGAGCGGAGCTCCGGCAGTAAAGAGCTCAGGGGGCGGGCACATGCAACAAGCCCCGCCCCCTGCTCCCACGAGGAGCACAAGGATCTGCGCACACATACCCCATAGCTAGCAATCCAAAACAGTCCAGTGGAGCCTGAGCAGTGGGTGTTGCTTTCTGACACACTTCCAGTGATACCAGGGGGTGCGGCATATGCAAATAAGTAATGCTAATGAGTTATGCTAATGAACCCCTGCACCTCTTTTTCTGCAAAATGTCCCCTGCTGCCAAGGATACTGTCTGGTCTTCAAAATGACAGGCCACATGGAAGGTTAAAAGAGCTTTGGTAAAAAGCAGTAGGCCCCATTCAGAAAAGTGCCTCAAGCACTCACTTTGATCTTTGGGTAACAATTGTGACATAGATCTATGTGATTTCTGTTACCTGAATGGGCTTCTGAGTAATTGGGTTCATAACTTCTCTTACAGCAATTCTCATGCCCAGAGCAAAATTGGCCACCCTTTCAGCATGACTCGGAGCAGGCACCGGCACCCCTCCTACAACCATGTAGGCATCACCTATTGTCTCCACCTGTAAAGCAAGGGGAGGCATATTGTAGGCATGGAAAGACCTAATCCTGCAAGATGAATCATCCATTTGTAGATACACTGGCTTATTTTACACCCAGTGGGCTGCACCCAAAGGTGTTCTTCTACTGGTGTACTGGCACTTACACTAGAAGAGTGGCACTTCCTTTAGTGGAGAGGGAAGGTTGACTTTTACTGATTCCTTCCTCTTACTTTAAAGGTAAAAGTAAAGGTCTCCCTTGCTCGAAATTCAGTCAAATCCGACTCTAGGGGGTGGTGCTCGTCTCCGTTTCCAAGCCAAAGAGCCAGCGCTGTCCAAAGACTTCTCTGTGGTCATATGGCAGGCATGACTAAATGCCGAGGCGCACGGAACGCTGTTACCTTCCCACCGAAGCGGTACCTATTTATCTACCTGCAATTTCTTGCTTTTGAACTGCTAGGTTGGCAGGAGCTGGGGCCAGAGACGGGAGCTCACTCTGTCACATGGTAGTAGGGCCTCGAACCGCCAAACTACCAACCTTCCAGTCTGCAACTCAGCATCTTAACCTCTGAGCCACCGCAGCCCTTCCTCTTACTTTGCAAACCCCCAATTTGCTCCCTCCACATTGTCTGTGAAGGTCTCCTGACCCTCAGAAGCAAAATTCTAGAGGGAGTCAGAGGACCACAGCTGGAGAGAAGAGTGTAAGGTTCCACAGCCAAACAATTGAGTACACGCTGATCATAAAGTTATACTTTATTGTAAGAGCTATAGAGGCAGTAACATCTTCACTGTTAGGAATGGCTATGTTCCTACAAGCATAATGGGATATAGGGTATTCGTATGCACCCCCCCCCCAATCCCTGGGCCAATCGGCCTGACTCCCGCGCGCAGGAGAATGGGGCCCCAGGCCGTTAAAGCCAAAGCGGGGAATCGAAACTAGTCCCACGGGTAATTGATGGGAAGACACTACACTACACAAGGTCAGAGATAATAAGGAACGAAGGAATGCAGCAGCAGCTGGTACACAGGTCAAGCAAAGGCACTCCTGCCCATAAACATCATGGCAGCATAGCTGACAAAGAGGTAGGAAAGTAGTACTTTGCTCTACTCCCAGTACTTTGGATCCAACCCAATACACATGGCTGATGTATGAAACAAGGAACATAACAGAGACGGTAACTGACTCAGGCTATACCACCTGGCAATGTGGGCATGCCTCCTTCCCTCTGTTCTGTTTTTTGTCCAGAGAGATCCAGTAGCCTATGTGTCCTGTATTTCATCTAGGAGGAGGAGGAGGAGATTGGATTTATACCCTGCCCTTCACTACCCAAGGGAGTCTCAGAGTGGCTTACAATCTCCTTTCCCTTCCCCTCCCCACAACAGACACCCTGTGAGGTAGGTGGGGCTGAGAGAGCTCTGACAAACTGCTCTTTTTCAAGAACAGCTGTGCCAGAACCAGTGTTCCCTCTAAGCTGTGGAGTCTTGTGAGCAAAAATTCTACTTTGTGAGCTACTGGCATTAAAGTTGTGAGCAAGTGATTTGGTTACTGCATCAATGAGTTTGCTCTGCAGCCCTCCTTCCTGAGCTGAGTAAAAAATGTGTGAACTGCTCAGTTTAGAGGGAACACTGGCCAGAACTATGACTTGCCCAAGGTCATCCAGCAGGTGCAAGTGGAGGAGTGGGGAATTAAACCTGGTTAGAGTCTGTGCACTTAACCACTACACTAAACTGACTCTACAAACCACTACACCTAGTGACCAGGGGCTACTAAGTGAGAACACCAGTGGTCACCCACTAGTGGTCACCCTCAGGGCAGGCTTATCAATTAACATGTGGTGTGTGGGTCAATTTGATTGGGAACAGCCTACTTGACAAACTATGGAGGGAAAGGTCCTTACAGGAATATGTGGGGAGGGGACAGACAAAGTGTGGGAATTGTGGATAGGGAACCAACAGGACATTTAGTGAAGTTAGTGATTTGGGTGTACTGTTGACAAGCCAGTGTTTATAGCAAGCTGTCTTCTGTTTTGATTTCCCCCCCTAGCTATCGAAACTAATTCTTTAGACAAGCATGACTCGATACAATTGGCTGTAAGCCGGATGTGTGAGGGAAAACCGAAGTGATGCAAATGTTCATGACACTGAGAGCACTTACTTTGTAGACGCTGTGGACACTGGTAAGCCGATCAAACTTGGAATACATTGAGTTAAGCATTTTGACTATCTGAATTGGTTCACAGACTGAACAGATATTTGTGAAGGTCACCACATCACTGAAAAGGATTGTGCAGGAACTGAAATCCCCTAGGGAACAAATCAAAGGAGAACTGTTAACATTTTAAAAATAACTTTAAAAAAGTAAGTATAACGTATCTGTCTTTCCATCACTTCCCTGTCAATCACACATCTTTCAGTCCAGGAAAGGAAAGCAGAAAACCTTTGTATAGCCACAGTAGGACACATTCAGGTGGAATTCTTCTTCATTCCTTAAAACCCAGTCACTCACATTCATTCTGAGGAGGAGGGATATAATCCTGTGGCAGAATGGGCCTACTCAAGCCTGGAGGCCCTGTTCCACCCTGCCCTCCAAGGTTTTCCCAACACCTGGAGAGGCTTTTCTTTCTGTCTTGGGTAACCCGCCACCACCACCTGACCTTTGTAAGGAATTACCCACTGGCTTTCCCTTAAGTCTCTCTGCTTTTGCAGCTGTGAAGTCGTTTCCCTGTTCAGGGACCCTGGGATTGCAAAGGACTTCATGCCTCATCAACAGCTTCCCCTCAGGTGTCTTTAGGGAAAACCTGAGTTTATTTCCACTTATCTGAAAGCAACCACAGGGACTGCTCTAGTGCATATCTCAAACACCCCATCCCGCCCTAATAATCAGATTCAGCATGAGTGAAAAGTTCTTTCTGCCAATGCTCAATGCTAAAACCACAATTCAAGGAAACAAACAGCTGCATAACCCCTTGGAACAACCAAGGATTCTGTGTGATTCTCACAACTCATTCCCCTTGCTCTCGCTCTCTCCAATCTGGTCCACAACAATGGTGCTCATGCCCCTGCCTTTGATGTTCAGCTCAACAGCACTTGAAGCCCATTCCCACTTCATTTATGTGTTGGTGCAGCAGTGCTCAGAATCTGCCTTCCTGCCACCCATTTAACTAAGGAAACCTGGACGCAGGCGTATAGCCAGAAAAGTTTCGGGGGGGGGGGCACGTGGGGGGGCATGCAAAGTGACATGATGGGAGGAGGGGAGCGCCATACTCGCCACAGCAGACAGGAGGGGAGCACCAGGCAGCGCTGGCTTGTTTGGGTGCTTCTCTTCTTTTTGACTGGAGAGACTCAATTCTGGGCAGGGCTCTTTTTGTAGAAAAAGCCCAGCAGGAACTTATTAGCATAATAGGTCACACCCAACAGTATAAAGTCATTCGCATATTAGGCCACACCCCTGACAGCACAGCTTATCAGCACATTAGGCCGCACCCCCATGTTACCAGAAGTGTGGTTATCCAGCCACACCCACCTTTTGCTTCTTGTTCTGTTTACCTTGTTTGTTGTCAAAACCCAGGGCTTTTTTT